>NW_023270377.1:28902873-29046614 GCF_011800145.1 Mirounga leonina
GCAGGGGCAAGTGAGAATTGTGGCTAAAGAGGAAGGTCGGGGACAGTGGATGAAAAATACTAAGAGGTAACTAAGCAGGATTCTGGTTAAAGCAACTGAAAAGGCTGTTTCTGAAAAGAGGTAGGGTGTTTGGATGTGGCTGGTGTGGGTTCTGTTCAAAGCTAACCTAGTATGGTTCTTGCTAAAACTAGACTTTACAAGGACATGCACAGGTGAGCCCAGGAGAAATTTCAGGAGCCTAACTAAGCTATGGGAAACCAAAAACCTTTGTCACGGCGGTGACTGAGGTCTGGTGCACTAGGGTGTTAAGAGTCACTGTGCAGGTAGCCACCACATTCGGTGTGGCGCATGGTCCCCCTCTCCTGCTGCATAAATGCAGAGGTGGGTGCTGCGTGCAGATCAGCGGTCCAGTGTCGCATACGGTGCCACTTTACAGAAAACATGTATTTGCTTTTTATTCTTTAATTTTTTTTAGGTACTCTCTACACCCAATGCAGGGCTCGAACTCATGACCAGGAAATCAAGAGTTGCTCCACTGACCGAGCATGCCAGGCGCCCTGCTGCACTGGTTAAGATAATAAGTAAGGCGTTATTCAGGACCTCAGCAGTAGGGACCTCTTCATTTGGAATTTGAGACTGGGGGAGAGACTGGGCTTAGCTCCATATACAGCCTACACAGTTCTGCCCGCTGAACTTGAACTAGGGTTTCCTTTGAGCCACTGAGTTTGTGGCAATTTGTTACCCAGCAATATAAAACTATTACAGTAATAAATGTGAAATCAATTATAATACTTACTGCATAAGAAATATACCATGTATTGTTCTTATAAATTTTTTGAAAAAAATTGGTTTATGAGACTACATCAAACTCTGAAACTTCTGCATATCAAAGGAAGCAATCAACAGAGTAAAAGGCAACTTACTAGAATGGGAGATAATAATTGCAAATCATATAGAAAATAAGGGGATTTTTTTGTTTTGTTTTGATTTTAGAAATTTATAGAGAGACAGAGTGAGAGCTACAGGGGGAAATGGGCAGAGGAATAGAGAGTCTTAAGCAGACTCCCTGCTAAGCCGGGAGCCCAAAGCAGGGCTTGATCTCACAACCCTGAGATCATGACCTGATCTGAAACCAAGATCCGATGCTTAACTGACTGTGCCACCCAGGTGCCCCTAAGGTTTTTTTGTTTTGTTTTTTTCCTATCCAGCGTATTTCAGGAACTTTTGAAAGTAAAAAACAAAACAAACAAACAAATAATGTGATTAAATCTTGCATTTGCAATGACATGGATGGAGCTAGAGAGTATTATGCTAAGCGAAATAAGTCAGTCAGAAAAAGACAAACATCATATAATTTCAGTTGTATGTGGAATTTAAGAAATAAAACAAACAAGCAAAGCGGGGGATAGGGGAAAGAGAGAGAGAGGGGCAAACCAGCAAATCGACTCTTAACTATAGAGAACAAACTGACAGTTACCAGAGGGGAGTGGGGTGCTGTGTGTGTGTGTGTGTGTGTGTGTGTGTGAAATAGGTGATGGGGATTAAGGAGTGCACTTGTGATGAGCACTGGGCGTTGGATGGAAGTGTTGAATTGCTATATTGTACACCTGAAATTAATATTACACTGTACGTTAACTAATTGTAATTTAAATAAAAATTTTAAAAAAACAACGTGATTAAAATATAGGCAGGCAGAAGAGGGGCTCCTGGGTGGCTCAGTCAGGTAATTGTCCAGCTCTTGGTTTCAGTGCATTGGTCTCTATGCTCGGTGCAGATTCTGCTTGTCCCTCTCCCTCTGCTCCTCCCCCCACCCTTGTGAGCTCACTCTCTCTCTCTTTCAAATAAATAAATAAAACCTTTAAAAAAAACATATGGGCAGAAGATTGGATAAACACTTCTCCAAAGAGGGTATAAATACGGCCAACATGTATATGAAAAGATGGTCAACGTGGGGAGCCTGGCTGACTCAGCATGTGACTCTTGATCTCAGGGTTGTGAGTTCAAGCCCCCATGTTTGGGGTGAAGCCTACTTTAAAAAAATTAAAAATTCAGAAATTTTTAAAAAGATGGTCAGCATCACTAATTACCAGGAAAATGCATATCAAAAGCACAATGATATAATGCCTCACATATATCAGGATGGCCATTATCAAAAGAACAGGAAATGATGATTTTTGCAGGAAATGAAGTTGGAACACAAGAGCACTGTGGTGTGATTGTAAATAGTGCTCCGTGATAGAAAACTGTATGGAGGTTACTCAAAAATATAAAAAGAGAGAATACCATATGATCCTGCAATCCACTACAGTATTCATCCAAAATACTCAACATAGGATTTCAAAGAGATATTTGGACCCCCAATGATCTTTGCACCATTATTCACGATACCAAGAGTTGCACCAACCCAAATGTCCATTGCTAGATGAATGGACAGAGAAAATCAGGTATACACATACAATGGACTATTATATAGCCTTAAGAAAAAATCTTGTCGTGGGGTGCCTGGGTGGTTGAGTCAGTTAAGCATCTGCCTTTGGCTCAGGTCATGATCCCAGGGTCCCTGCTCAGTGGAGAGCCTATTTCTCCACCTGCCCCCACCCCATCCCCTCACCCACCACCCCTTTCACAATCCTCAGTTTCCAAAAGTCAAGAGCCTCTCATGGTTTGTCTCCCTCTGATTTCTTCCTATTCAGTTTTCCTTCCCTTCCACTTTGATCCTCTGCGTTATTTCTTATGTTCCACATATGAGTGAAACCATATGATAATATTCTTTCTCTGATTGACTTATTTCACTTAGCATAATCTCCTCCAGTTCCATCCATCTTGATGTAAATCATAGGTATTCATCCTTTCTGATGGCAGAGTAATATTCCATTGTATATATGAACCACATCTTCTTTATCCATTCATGTGTTGAAGGACATCTCAGCTCCTTCCACAGTTTGGCTATTGTGGACATTGCTGCTATGAACATTGAGGTGCAGGTGCCCCTTCTTTTCACTACATCTGTATCTTTGGGATAAATGCCCAGTAGTGCAATTGCTGCGTCGTAGAGTAACTCTATTTATAACTTCCTGAGGAACCTCCATACTGTTTTCCAGAGTGGCTGCACCAGCTTGCATTCCCACCAATAGTGTAAGAGTTTTTCCCCTTTCTCCACATCCTCGCCAACATTTGTTGTCAAAAAAAAAAAAAGAAAGAAAGAAAGAAAAAAAAAATCTTGTCACATGCTCCTGCATGAATAGACTTCAAGAAGATTGTGCTAAGAGAAATAAGCCAGTAACAAAAATGACAAATCTTATATTATCTCACCACTACGAAATACCGAAGTCATGAAAATTATGGAAAGAAAAGGAGAAGGGAGGGGATATTAGTGTTTGTTGGTTACAGGACTACAAGACGAAAAATTTTAGAGAGCTGTTGAACAACAATGTAAGTATACTTAACACTGATTAACCAAATGCCTAAAAATACTTAAGATGGTACATTTAATGCTATGTACTTTTTACACAATGAAAAATAATTTTTTAAAAAAGAAAAGCATAAAGGACATAGAACGATGGGATAACTAACTGTGAAGACTCTGCCTCATGGGCTCCAAGCTATGGCTTGGTGCCATGGACAAGAAGCAAGTAGCCACCATAGCATGAGTCCTGAGATTCCGGATTTCCCTACAGATCTCCAGACTCTTTGGGATGAGATTTTACGTGGCTGGGGAACCATGCTTAGCCCAGAGTGTGCCCAAACTTTTCAAATTCTCCAATCATAAGTTCATATTTCTTACCTACCTTGCTTCACTCATTCCCTCCCCAAAAAACCTCCATTAAGGTTCCCACCAGCCATTGCCTTCTATGTCTCTACCTGCTGATCTTGCAGACGACTTCCCTGGTTGCTCTGCATGGCCCGGAATGCTGCCAGTCCATGATTATAATAAAAATATTCTTCCTTCATGACAATCATATTCATGTCTCTGTCTCTTACTGTTTCGGCTCAAAACAAATCCAGAGTACATTATTAGAACAATTGGTGCAGTCAGCAGGTGGTTTCCCCAGAAGGAGACGATAAGCCCTTGGACTGCTTGGACTCACCAACTGGACCCAACAGCTGCGGCCACAGCCTAAGGGGCACCACTGGTTGTTGGCACGCTTGCTGCTTAATGGCTAGTGCATTTGTTGTTTTCATTGGGTATTGCCAAAAAATTACTAGCAGGAGAAAATTTGGAAAATTCACAAACATGTAGAAAATAAGCCCCAATTCCAGAACAACCAATGGGTCAAAGAGGAAATCAAAAGGAAATCACAAAGTATCTTGAGACAAATGAAAATAAAAATGCAACATAACAAAACTTATGAGATATAGCGAAAGCAATCCTAAGAGGGGCATTTCGAACACTAAATGCCTATGTTAGGAAAAAAGAAAGATCTCAAATAAGCAACCTAACTTTAATCCAAGGAACAATAGAGAGAGGAACGCACTAAACCCAAAGTTAACAGAAGAAGGAAACAATACAGATTTGAACAGGTCAATGAAGTAGAGACTAGAAAGACAATAGGAAAAAAAATCAATAAAATTAGAGTTGATATTTTGAAAAGAGACAAAATGGGCAAAACTTTAGCTAAACTAACAGAGAAAAAAAGGCAGGACTCAAAATCAGAGATGAAAAAGGAGTCAGTGTAACTGGTATGAGTGAAATACAGAGGATTATAAGCGACTACTAAAACAATTATATGTCCACAAACTGGATACCTAAAAGAAATGGGTAAGTTATAAGTTTGTACCCCCTTGCTTACCTGCTTCACCCATTCCTTCCAAGAAGCACTTCCGCAAAGGCTTGCAGAGATCGTTCTCCCTCCTGTCTCTCTGCCCACTGGATGCTTCTCCGGTCGCCCTGCCGGGACTGCCAGTGTCTCTTGTTTCTAGGGGACCATAAGGATAATAGAAAACGTTTTCCTGGGCGCCTGGGTGGCTCAGTTGGTTAAGCGACTGCCTTCGGCTCAGGTCATGATCCTGGAGTCCCGGGATTGAGTCCCGCATCTGGCTCCCTGCTCATCAGGGAGTCTGCTTCTCCCTCTGACCCTCCCCCTTCTCATGTGCTCTCTCTCATTCTCTCTCTCTCAAATAAATAAATAAAATCTTTAAAAAAAAAAGAAAAAAGAAAACGTTTTCCTTCAATTGCAATCATTTTGGTGTTTGTGTGTCTTACTATTTCTCCTCAAAACGAGTCCAGAGCACGTTTTTAGAACAATTGGCGCTGCGAGCAGAATAGTTCACACCAGATGGACATGCTACATCTATCCTGGACTACTTGGGCTCATCAACTGGAACCACAAGCTGGGGCCACTGCCTAAAGGGACCCGCTGGTCATTTGCCAACCTTGTCACTTGATGGCTAGGGCATTGGGTTGATTTTCACGGAGTATTGCCATGATTTCCCAGCCTAAAATTGAGGAGCTCCAAAAGTTGACTGCGTGAGCTACCATGCATTTAGGGTGCCCCCCCAACCCCATGCTCCCCGCCCCGGGTCCTGTGCACGGATCTGTATAAGGTGCCCGGAACATTGTCACACGTGGTGCAGAGGCTACAGGGTCAAGGGTCTGAGACTTAGTGCTCAATCTTTTCTCCACACTATGTGCTCCCAGGAGCGCTTGAAAAACCACTTTTCACTTTCTCTGACTTTTTCTGAGTCAAATACCAGCTTCTGCCGAGAGGTGAGGGAATGCCCTCCCCACCATTCCTTCAAGCATCTGGGACGGTTGCTGCGCTGGTGTACAACCTCTTAAGGAGCTCGTGCCCAGTGTGGTCAGGATTGGTACTCCAACCCAGCAGTATATAAGGAATTTGTTTATGAAGAAATAAAGACACTCTCAAACAAAAATGGAGGTTGGGGCTAGTAGAGCTGCCTGCAAGAAGTGTTCAAAGTTTTCTTTAGAGGAAAGCCTGGCTGGCTCCTTTCATAGAGCGCGGGACTTTTGATCTCAGGGTTGTGAGTTCGAGCCCCAGCTGGACATACAGATTACTTAAAAATAAAATCTTTAGGGGCACCTGGGTGGCTCAGTCATTAAGCGTCTGCCTTTGGCTCAGGTCATGATCCCAGGGTCCTGGGATCGAGCCCTGCATTGAGCTCCCTGGTCTACGGGAAGCCTGCTTCTCCCTCTCCCACTCCCCCTACTTGTGTTCCCTCTCTCACTGTGTCTCTCTCTGTCAAATAAATAAAATCTTTAAAAAAATAAAATAAAATCTTTAAAAAAAAGTTTTCTTTAGAGAGAGAGACAGAAAAAATATATAGCTAGGAACTCAGATATAAACGTAAAGAGAGGAAAAACATCAAAGGAGTAGTGAAGGTAAAATAAAAACTTTTATTTTTCTTATTCATAATCGAAGTTACAGGTAACAGTTCATTCCCAATCTTAATATCAACAATGTATTAAGCTATGTATGCTTATGTATATATCTTGACTACATACATATATATGCTTCATTATGCATATAAGTGAAATGAATGACAGCAATGATTCAAGGGACAAGAAGGAAGAATTAGGACTCTTTTGTTTTTATAAGATACTTAAACTATCCTGGGAATTGTATGGAGTTTTTGGAAAGTGGACTTAGATTTGTTGTAAATGTTTATTGCAAACTCTAGGGCAATAATTAAAAACTTTTTTTTTTAAGATTTTATTTATTCATTTGACAGAGAGAAAGAGACAGCAAGAGAGGGAACACAAGCAGGAGGAGTGGGAGAGGAAGAAGCATGCTCCCCACAGAGCAGGGAGCCCGATGCGGGGCCCGATCCCAGGACCCTGGGAGCATGACCTGAGCCAAAGGCAGAGACTTAACGACTGAGCCACCCAGGCACCCCAATCATTAAAAACTTTTTTAAAAAGAAATCAAATGAGTGAAGAAAATCAAACTAGACACTAAAATTTACTTAAGTTTGCAAGGAAAGCTATAGAGTGTCTATCTTTGGAGGTGTCTATGAGAATAGAAATGTGGGTCTAGACACAACAGATCTGAAATACTTATTGACTGAGTAAATAAAAACGCAGTCTGAGGGAGTTAGATAATTACTTGCATGAATGAAAAATTCATGTGATTGCTTGCCATTCTTATTCTAAAATGTTTGATAATATTAATTCTCCTCCACTCTCTTCCCACCTTGGTCAACCCATTTCTATTGTGCATTTAGGAGCTGGTGTGCTTTCTTGCTTATATCTGAACAATTATATGTAAGACAGCATCCCAGAAACAAAACCTGGTTCTATGCAAGGACTAGTCCGGTCAATAAACTTTTCACACACACACAAAATAAATAAATAAATAAATAAATAAATAAACTTTTCGCAAGAAAAAGTGATAATTAATTAATTAATTAAAATTTTAAAAATAGGGGCACCTGGCCGGCCCAGTCGGTAGAGCATGTGACTCCTGATCTTAGGGTCGTGAGTTCAAACCCCACATTGGGCATAGAGATCACTTAAAAAATAAATGAAGATTTTTTTAAGAAGTGAATGAATGGAGAAAAATATACCAGCTAACCCTAACCAAAAGAAAACAAGGGTAGCTATATTTATTTCAGACAGAATGGACTCCAAAGCAAGAAAATTTATCAGGGATAAAGAAGGGTACTAGGGGTCAATTCTCCAAGAAGATGTAGCAACCCTTAATGAGTATGTACCTAACACCAGAACATCAAACTATGTGACGCAAAAACTAATAGAACAGCAAAGAAAAATCAATGAATCCACTATCATAGTTGGAGACTTCAACATCCCTCCATCAGAAATGGACAGATGCTGCAGGCAGAAAATCAGCAGGGACGTAGTTGAACTCAACAACACCATCAATCAGCTGGATATAATCAACATCTATAGACAGCTTCATCCAACAGCAGCATACACATTCTCCTCCGGCTCACATGAAACACTGACCAAGAGGGATGCCTGGGGGGCTCAGTAGGTTAAGTGTCTGCCTTCAGCTCAGCTCACCATCTCAGGATCCTGGGATCAAGTCCTGCATTGGCCTTCCTGCTTCTCCCTCTCTCTGCCGCTCCCCCATTTGTGCTCCCCCTCTCTCCCTCTGACAAATATTAAAGTAAAATTAAATTAAATTAAATTAAATTAAATTAAATTAAATTAAACTGGGGCGCCTGGGTGGCTCAGTCATTAAGCGTCTGCCTTCGGCTCAGGTCATGATCCCAGGGTCCTGGGATCGAGCCCCGCACCGGGCTCCCTGCTCCACGGGAGGCCTGCTTCTCCCTCTCCCACTCCCCCTGCTTGTGTTCCCTCTCTCGCTGTGTCTCTCTCTGTCAAATAAATAAATAAAATCTTTAAAAAAAAATTAAACGAAACATTGACCAAGATAGACCATATTCTGAGCTATAAAACATACCTCACTACACTCAAAAGAATAGAAATTATGTAGTGTCTGCTCTCAGACCACAATGGAATTAAACTGGAAATCAATTACAAAGATAACTGGAAAATTAGGAAGTGTGGGGAAATTAAAAAATACACTTCTAGCCTTTCTGTGCTACCCAGAGTAAGGGATCCATACAGCATTGTTCTGGGTTTCTATTGTAACCTATAAGGAAAAAATTCACAATGTCTGGAGCCCTTGATGTCCTGAAAATGAAGGAGAAGGAAGTCTTCAAATTCCTTGCAGTGCAAACCCACTTAGGTGGCACCAACCATGATTTCCAAATGGAACAGTACATCTATAAAAGAAAAAGCGACAGCATCTTCATCCTAAGTCTGAAGAGAAGCTGAAAGAAGCTTCTGCAGGCAGCTTGTGCCCTTGAAAACCCAGCTGATGTCAGTCATATCATCCAGGAGTCCTGGCCAGTGGGCTGTGCTGAAGTTGTTGCTGTCCGGGGCCACTCCTATTGCTGGTGCTTCACTCCTGGAACCTTCACTAACCAGCTCCAGACAGCCTTCTGGAAGCCATAACTTACGGTGCTTACTGATTTCAGGGCTGATCACCAGTCTCTCATGGAGGCGTCTTTTTTTTTTTTTTTTTTTTTTTTTCGAGAAAGAGGGCGGGTTGGGGCGGAGGGAGAGAGAGACTCCTGAAGCTGACTCCCCACTAGCGTGGAGCTGGACGCGCGATCTCACCACCCTGAGATCATGACCCGAGCCGAAACCAAGAGTCGGACGCTCAACCAACTGAGCCAGGCGCCCCATCACAGAGGTGTCTTATGTTCACCCGCCTCCCACTGCTCTGTGTAACACAGACTCTCCTCTGAGCTAAGTAGTGTTGCCACCCCTTACAAACTAGAGAGCTCACTCAGCGGGTGTGATGTAGTGGGTGCTGACCCAGGAAGTTCTATGCATGCACAACACTACCTCCCGTAAACACCCATGGGAGCTCATACATGATCTCTACCCCTACAGAGATCCTGAAGAGATTGGAAAGGAAAAGCAGGCCACTGATGAAAAGGCTGTGACCAAGGAGAAATTTCTGGGTGAAGAGATTGCTCCAGGTCCCGAATTTGCTGCCTTTCAATAAGGTCACAGATGGGTCTGAGGGGCCCTCTGTACCTCTTCAACAGTCCCCTCAGGAAGACTGGAGCACACAGCCGGCCACTGAGGACTGGTCTGCGGCTCCCACTGCTCAGGCCACTGAATGGGTAGGAACAGCCACTGAGGCTACTTTGCCTGTTCTTCCACAGACTCGTAAACAGAAAATGGAACTAAGGTTGACAGAAAAATCAACGTTTCTAAAAGTAAAAATGAAAAAAAAACAAAAACAAAAGCAAACCCCACATTTCTAAATAACACATGGGTCAGAGAAGAAATCTCAAGAGAAATTTGAAAATATTTTGAATTAAATGAAAATGAAAACACAACATACCACTATTTGAGTGATGCAGTGAGATCAGAGCTTGGAGAGAAATGTATACAATTGAATGCTTTAGTTAGAAAAAGAGAAAGACCTAAAATCAGCGATCTAAGTTTCCACTTTAGGAAACTAGAAAAAAAAGAGCAAATTAAATCCAAAGTAAGCGGAATAAAATAAATCATAAGAATTAGATCAGAAATCAGTGAGTATGGAATCAGGAAAACAGTAGAGATGGAGTCCAAATTCAAGTGTAAATGACTTCGGAACGGCCCTACTCTGTGTGCCCCAGTTAAAGATGATTTGAGTCAAGCTCAGAACTAGTGCTTTTTACCAATTTTGAAGGCTGGATGCTTTACTTATTCAGCAGAACCCACCGTTTAAGTCACCTCATCAGTGCCTTTCTGCTCTGATGCATACATGCTTGCGCGGATCTAGAAAACCACGGAGCACTTCTTGCCAGAAAATGTATGCAGAAGGCAATGAAGACACTTCTGGGAGAAAAGTGATCCTAACGAGGAAGGGAGCAGAGATGATGAGGTTTGTCAAATTACACAGACTTAGTCCTTCACAAAGGAAGGAGCCTGAAGAAGCTGGAAAGACTAAGAGACAGGGCTTCGATATGTGCCTGAAGATTTGGCACATAAGTAAGCCTGCTTTCCTACCATATCCCTAACAGACAGACAGAGGCAGCATTCTCTCCACCTGCCACCTGACACAGACCAGACTTCTCGGCTCCTTGGAAACTGCCTGTTTGTGGGTTATGGGAAGGTTCACATCCTGGTGCAGGTCAGCAGGTGTGCCTGGAGGAGAGCCTATGCCTAGCGTATGGAGACAGAGGAGAAAGTAGCTGCTGGAGAAAGTCAGCAGTTCTGAGCCAAAGTGGTGGTTTTCAGAAAAGATAGCCCAGAGTAGGAGAGGGAGACCATGGCTAAAGCCAAGGTTTGTTTTTTTGTTGGTTTGTTTGTTTGTTTTTGTTTTGTTTCTTTTAAGCCAAGTTTTAATTAATCAGTTTGGTTGTTAAGCAGATGTCGACACTCTTGGCTGCTCCATGAAGTCGAACTGGGCTTCTGCCCCATTGGGAATGGGAGCCAGTAAAACCCACAGGAAATACGTGTATTACCTCACTTAATATCTGCAACAATCCCACCACCCCTTTGTAGGTTTATAAAAAGAAATGAGGCTCAAAGAGGATCAAGAACTTGCCAAATTCATAACACAATTAAAAAATTAAATGAGGAAGTCACATGGAGGCAGCAACATGGAGGAGTAAGAAGCCCTGGAACCTCCTTCCCCCCAAGACACACAGGTTCATCAATAATCCCCTTTGTGAGAAATCAGAAACTAGTGGAAAGGCTCCCACCCCTGGAGAGAATAAAGCCACACTCCTCAAAGCTGGTGAGGAAATTCAGGACAGAGACACTGCCCCCTTGTACAGTGCCGTACGATCAGAAAGAAACCCCTTAGCTCCCAGTTTTGCCCAGCTCTCAAGTTTCCCAACGGGGTTCCCCAAAGACCAGCTTCTGTCTGCCAATCTTGAGGCTCTGACCAGTACGGCACAGTTTAGCATCCCAGGGGAGAATGGAGGTGGAAGCGTGGGCTGGAAAACATTGTAATTCCTGTCTTAGTCCAATCAGGCTGTGGTCACAGAATCATAGACTGGGGGGTTTGTAAACAACAGAAATGTATTTCTCGCAGTTGTGGAAACTGGGGAGTCCAGATCAAGGTGCTGGCCAATTAGGTGTCTGATGAGAGCCCACTTCCTGGTTCTTGGACAGTCATCTTTTCTCTGTGTTCTCACATGTCAGAGGTGGGGCAGAGGAGCTCTCTGGGGCAACTTTTTTAAGGGTGCTAACCCCATTAATGAGCATTCAGCTCTCATGATCCAATCACCTCCCAAAGGTCCTACCTCCAAGTACCATCTCATTGGGAGTTAGGTTTCAACATATGAATTTGGGGACACTACAAAAATTCAATCCATAACATTCTGTCTCTGGACCCCAACGATTCGTATCCTTACCAAATGTCAACTCCAAAGCCTAAATCCAAAATTTCCTCTAAATACCATCTAAATCAGCATGAGGCAAATTCCTCTCCAACTGTGAACCTGTGAAATCAAACATGTTGAGTGTTTCCAAAATACAATGGTGAGACATGGTGAGACAGGCATAGGGTAGACATTCCCATTCCAAAGGGGAGAAATAGGAAAGAAGAAAGGAGTGATGGTTTCCAAGGAAGTTCAAAATCCAACAGGGCAAACAACATTAAAACTCAAGGCTCATGAATAATCTTTGGCTCCATGCTCTGCCCACCAGGCCAACTGGATCCACTGGAGTGACAGTCCTGCCTTACTGGGAAATAAATAAAATGGAGACTAGAAAGACAACAGAAAATAAGAATGAAACTTAGAGTTGAAGTTTCAAAGAGATAAACAAAATTTACCAACCTTTAGCTAGCCTAACAAGAAAAAGAGAGGACTCAAAGTTATAGATGAAAGAGGAGACATTGCAACTGACACCACAGAAATATAAAGGATCTTAAGAGGTGACTATGAACAATTACGTGCCAACAAATTGGATAATCTAGAAGAAATGGATAAATTCCTAGAAAAATACAGTCTCTCAAGACTGAATAATGATGAAATCAAAGCCCTGAACAACTAATAATGACTCAGATGATTGAAGCAATAATCCCCAACCTTCCAACCAAGACAAGCACAAACCAAAAAGTTTCACTGGTGAATTCAACCAAACATCTAAAGAAGAATTAACACCAGTCCTTCTTAAACTCCTCCAAAAATTTGAAGAAGACGAAACACTCTCAAACTCATTTAATGAGGCCAGCATTACCACGATTCCAAAGCCAGTTCTCACTATGAGAAAAGGAAACTAGAGGCCAATATCCCTGATGAATATAGATGTAAAAATTCTCAACAAAATTCTACTGAACCAAATTTAACTACACATTAAAGGGATCATACACTAGGATCAAGTGGAATTTATCTTTGGGATAAAAGGACATTTCAACATATGCAAATCTTAACATGATGCACCACAGTAATAGAATGAAGGATGCAAATCATATCCTCTCAAACGAGAAAAACAAATTTCAACTAAAACTTCAACACCTTTTCATGATAAAAGCTCTTAAAAACTGGGTATAGAATGGACATATTTCAACATAAAATAAAGGCCCCAATGCCAAACCCACAGCTAACATCATACTCAACAATGAAAGATTTCCTCAAAAACAAGGAACAAGACAAGGGTGCCCACTCTCACTACTCATGTTCAGCATATTACTAGAAGTCCTAGCCAGAGTAATGAGGCAAAAATAAATGGATAGATGAGAGATAGATAGATCAATCAATGGCATCCAAGTCAGAAAGGAAGAAGTTAGATTGTCTCTGTTTGCAGATGTCATGGTCTTATACACAGAAAACTGCAAAGACTCCATTGAAAAAACTGTCAGAACTAATCAATGTATTCAGTAAAGTTGCATGATACAAAATCAATGTACAAAAATGTTTTGCATTTCTATACATTAACAATGAAATATCTTTTTTAAAAGATTTTATTTATTTGAGAGAGAAGGAGGAAGAGAGAGAGAGAGAGCACAAGCAGGGCCAGGGGCAGAGGGAGAAGCAGACTCCCCACTGAAAGGAGAGCCCAATGTAGGACTTGATCCCAGGACCCTAAGATCATGACCTGAGCCGAAGGTAGACACTTAACCACTGAGCCACCCAGGTGCCCCAACAATAAAATATCTAAAAGAAAAATAAACAATCTCATTTACAATAGATTGAAAAAGAATAAAATATTTTTTAAAAAAGAATAAAATATTTATGAATAAATTTAACCAAAGAGGTGAAAGATCTGTACAATGAAAACAATAAGATACTGATAAAAGAAATTGAGAAAAAAATGCAAATGAATGGAAAAACATCCCATGTTCATAGATAGAAAGAAATAATATTATTAAAATGTCCATACTACCCAAAATCATCTATAACTTTAATTTACATTTTTTTTTTTTTAAAGACTTCATTTATTTGACAGAGACACAGTGAGAGAGGGAATACAAGCAGGGGGAGCGGGAGAGGGAGAAGCAGGCCTCCCGTGGAGCAGGGAGCCCGATGCGGGACTCGATCCCAGGACCTCGGGATCATGACCTGGGCCGAAGGCAGACGCTTAACGACTGAGCCACCCAGGCGCCCCTTTAATTTACATTTTTGAGATTTGATTTTATTTTAGGTGCACCTGTGTGATTCAGTCAGTTAAGCATCTGACTCTTGGTTTCTGCTCAGGTCATGATCTCAGGGTCATGGCATCAAGCCTCAAGTCAGGCTCCAGGCTCAACATGGTCTGCTTCAGGTTCTCTTTCTCCCCCTCTTCCTCTGCCCCTCCCCCTGCTCACACTCTCTCTAAGATTTTTTTCTTTTTTTTTTCTTTTTTTTAAGATTTTTATTTATTTATTGAGAGAGAGAGAATGATAGAAAGAGAGCATGAGAGGGTGGAGGGTCAGAGGGAGAAGCAGACTCCCTGCTGAGCAGGGAGCCCGATGCGGGACTCGATCCTCGGACTCCAGGATCATGACCTGAGCCGAAGGCAGTCGCTTAACCAACTGAGCCACCCAGGCGCCCGATTTTTTTCTTTTTTTGACAGAGAAAGAGAGAGCACAAGCAGAGGGAGCTGCAGGCAGAGGAAGAGGGAGAAGGAGGCTCCCCACTGAGCAAGGAGCCAGATGTGGGGCTCAATCCCAGGACCCCGGGATCATGACCTGAGCCAAAGGCAGATGCTTAACTGATTGAGCCACCCAGGCATGCCCCATTTTTTTAAGATTTTTTCTCTCTAAATAAATAAATAAGATTTTATTTATTCTTTTTAAGTAGGCTCACACCCAGCATGGAGCCCAGTGAAGGGCTTGAACTCATAACCCTGAGCTGAGGTCAAGGGGCAGACGCTTAACCCACTGTGCTACCCAGATGCCCCTTTAAGATTTTATTTTTAAGTACTCTCTACACCCAACATGGGGCTTGAACTCATGATCCCAAGATCAAGAGTCACTTGTTCTACCAACTGAGCCAGCCAGGCACCCCCAAATCATGCAAAGATTCAATGAAATCCTGATCAAAATTCCAATGTTATTTTTCACAGGGTAAGCAATCCTAAAATTCATATGGAACAAAAGACCTTGAATAGCCAAAGCAATCTTGAGAAAGAACACAGCTGGAGGCATCACACGTCCTGATTTCAAACTATATCACAAAGCTATGAAAATCATATTTACTGGCATAAAAACTGATACATAGACCAATAGAATAAATTCAAGAGCACTGTAATCAATCCAGGCATATATGGTCAATTAATATTTGACAATGGAGTCCAGAACTGAATGGGGAAAAGAAAATCTTTTTGATAAATGGTGTCAGGAACACTGGATATTCACATAAAAGAATGAAATTGCACCCCTATCTTACAGCAGTCACAAAACTTAACTCAAAATGGATGAAAGACTTAAATGTAAGACTGAAGCAATAACAGTTCTAGAAGAGAACATAAGAAAAAAGCTCCTTGACATTGGTCTTGGATATGACACCAAAACCTTTTGGATATGACACCAAAAGGACAAGAAACAAAAGCAAAAATAAACAAATCAGACTAACATTAAACTAAAACGCTTCTGCACAGCAAAAGATACAATCAACAGAATGAAAAGGCAGCCTATGGAATGGGAGAAAATATTTGCAAACCATCGATCTGAGAAAGGGTTAATATCCAAAATAGATAAGGAACTCCCACAGCTCAATAACAAAAGAAACAAATAACCTGATTTTAAAATGGGCAAAGGACTTGAATACACATTCCTCCAAAGAAAGCATACAAATGGCCAACAAGTATATGAAAAAATGCTCAACATCAACAAGTATATGAAAAGATGCTCAATCATCACATCAGAGCCACAATGAAATCGCACCTCACATCTGTCAGGATGGCTGTTATCAAAATAACAAAAGATAACAAGTGTTGGCAAGGATTTGGAGAAATTAGAACCCTTGAACACTGTCAAATGGTGTAGCCACTATGGAGAACAGTATCGATGTTCTTCAAAAAATTAAAACTAGAACTACCAGGGGTGCCTGGGTGGCTCAGTCATTAAGCGTCTGCCTTCGGCTCAGGTCATGATCCCAGGGTCCTGGGATTGAGCCCCGCATCGGGCTCCCTGCTTGGTAGGAGGCCTGCTTCTCCCTCTTCCACACCCCCCTCCCCGCTTGTGTTCCCTCTCTCGCTGTGTCTCTGTCAAATAAATAAAATCTTTTTTAAAAATTAAAAAAAAATAAAAATAGAACTACCATATCATCCAGTAATCCCACTTCTGGGTATATATCCAAGAGTTGAAATCAAGATCTTGAAGAGATATGTACACCCCCGTGTTCATTGCAACATTACTCACAATAGTCAGATATGGAAACAACCTAAATGTTCATTGACAGATGAGTAGATAAAGAAATGTGGTATGTACATACCAAGAAATATTTTTCAGCATTAAAAAAAGAAGGAAATCTCAAACAGTATGGGTGAACCTGGAGAACATTATGCCACATGAAATAATTCTCTTACAGAAGGACAAATATTGTATGCTTCCACATACAATGTGGAAGGTGAGGTACCTAAAATCATTTAATTTATAGAAGCAGAGGGTAGTTGTCAGGGGCTGGGGATAGGCGGGGATGGGAGTTGTTGAATAGAAAAATTTGAGTTACGTGAGATGAGTGAGTTCTAAGATCTGCCATACAACATGGTGCCTATGGTTAACAACACCGTATTGCGCACTTAAACGTGGAGTAAATGTCATGTCAAATGTTTGCATCACAAAAAAAAAAAAGCAGGGGGCATGAGGAAACTTAGAGGTGATGGGTATGTTGGGTACCTTTACTATGGTGCATAGGTGTGTTCGTATGTCCAAACTCATCAATTTACATATATTAAATATTTGCAATTTTTTGGTATATCGATTACACCTCAATAAAGCTGTCTTCTTTTTTTAAGATTTTATTTATTTATTTGACAGAGAGAGAGAGCCCAAACAGGGGGCACGGCCGGAAGAAGCAACAGACTCCTCACTGAGCAGGGAGCCAGGACCCTAGGATCATGACCTGAGCCGAAGGCAGCTGCTTAACCAACTGAGCCACCCAGGAGCTCCTAAAGGTGTCTTTAAAAAAATTCAAGGGTCACCTGGGTGGCTCAGTCAGTTAAACATCTGCCTTCAGCTCAGGTCATGATCCCAGGGTCCTGGGATCGAGCCCCACATCAGGCTCCCTGCTCAGTGGGGAGCCTGCTTCCCCCTCTCCCTCTATCCCTCCCCCTGCTCTTGCAAGCGAGCTCTCTCTCTCTCAGATAAATAAATAAAATCTTTTAAAAAAAATAAAAAAGAATTCAATGTGCCACTGAGAAAAAGAATATTCTTTCTGTGTGATTTATTTCCCACCCAATTAATGAAAATTTAACAGAATAATACTGAGGACTGGGAAGAGTGGTAGAAAACAAGCATTCTCATATAATGCTAGTGTCAGTCTAAATTAGAAAAGCCTTCCTGAAGGGGAATTTGATAATGTATGTGAAACTTTAGGTTGCATATACCTTTTGAACAAGAAATTCCACTTCTGAGACCTAGATACAAACATTTACACACACATGCACTGAGAAATTTATGCTGGTGTTTTTTTCTAAAACATTGCAATTAAAAAAAAGCAGTAGGGGCACCTGGGTGGTGCAGTTGGTTAAGTGTCTGACTCTTAGTTTCAGCTCAGGTCCTGATCTCAGGGTTGTGATCCCAGGCTCATGAGATCGAGCCCTGCGTCAAACTCCGTGCTCAGCGGGGAATCTGCTTGAGACTCTCTCTCCCTCTCCCTCTCCCTCTGCCCTTCCCCCAGCTTGTTCTCTCTCTCTCTCCCTCTCAAATAAATAAAAAAATATTTTTCTTTTTTTAAGATTTTATTTATTTACTTATTTGAGAGAGAGAGTGCACTAGGGGAGGAGCAGAGGGAGAGGGACAAGCAGACTCCACGCTGAGCGCAGACCTGATGAGGGACTTGATCCCACGACCCCAAGATCACGACCTGAGCCAAAATCAAGAGTCAGACTCTCAACCAAGAGTCAGACTGTCAACCAAGAGTCAGACAACTCAACCAACCAGACTCTCAACCGAGTCACCCAATCTATTTATTGCCCCAATAAAAAAACCTTAAAAAAAAACAACAACTATAAAGTCTCTAAATGATTTCAGTAAGAAAATTGACCCCCCACCCAAAACTGTGATGTATTCATACCAGAGGGCACTATCCAGCCATTAAAAAGAATGAGATTAGCTCAGGGGTCAGCAAACTATGACCCACAGGCCATTTTTTATATGTGGCCTGTTTTGTGTGGCCTCTAAGTTAAGAAGGTTTTTCATATTTTGTAATGATTGTATAAAAAGTAAAAAATTTTTAAAAAGCAATAACCACAAAAAAGAAGTGACAGAGCTCTCATGTGGCCCATAAGCCCTAAAATTATTACTATCTGGCCCTTCACAAAAAGTTTCCCAACCCTTAGATCTTTATGTCCTGACATGGAAAGATTTCCAAGCAAAATTATGGACTGCAGTTACCATACTTATGTTTTTTTTCAATCTCAGATATGTGTACATACAAAAGATTAGGCAGACAGAAGGTAAACTGGCATGAGTAATTTCCTCTGGGAAATAAGGTGAGAACTGAGGTGAACATTCACTTTTTACTCTACAAATTTCTGTGTTGTTTTATCTTCTGCAAAGTGAATATATTGATGTATTACTTTTATAATTTAAAACAATAAAAGGATAAAAAATAATACTATCTTGACAAAACATACTAGAGTGCATATGGCAGATTAGGGCTCCGGACACATTCTAATCTCTATTTCTAGTGTGCCCTCTTATATCAGACGATAAAAAGATTAAAGAAAAAAAAATCCCACATTTTCCAAGCCCCCTTGCAGCTAAAACCCTGGATATGATTTAGATTCTTCAAATCAGATCATGAGGTAAGAGTCCTGCTTTTGTTTTTGGGGGGTTTGTTTTGTTTTTTGTTTTTTTAAAGATTTTATTTATTTATTTGACAGAGAGAGAGAGCACAAGCAGGGGGAGTGAGAGAGCGAGAAACAGGCTCCCCAGTGAGCAAGGAGCCTGATGTGCGGCTCCATCCCAGGACCCTGGGATCATGACCTGAGCTGAAGGCAAGACGCTTAACTGACTGAGCCACCCAGGCGCCCCTTTATGTTTCTGTTTTGAAAATGGTCGCTAAGGGGGCGCCTGGGTGGCTCAGTCCATTAAGTGTCCAACTCCTAGTTTCGGCTCAGGTCATGATCTCAGGGTCATGAGATTGAGCCCCACCTCGAGACCTGTATGGAACCCTGCATCAGGCTCTACACTCGGGGGAAGCCTGCTTCATATTCTCTCTCTCCCTCTCCCTCTGCCCCTGTTCGTGTGCCCTCTCTCGCTCTCTAATAAATGAATAATAAAATCTTTAAAATAAATAAATAAAATAAAATAATAAGATGGTTGCAAAGGGATGTGGCTTCTCTGCAGGCACATGAGCAAAGGTCCCAGCATCCAGACCATGCTGACAAAGGGCAGGGCTTACTATCACGGTGTGGTGTGGTTCTGAAGCTGGTAGCTGTGGAGGCAGACGTCTATTCATGATGCCTTCCCAGCGGAAGTCGGGGTGGTATGGCTTCATGGTTAACAATCGTTGTGGCGGCTTCCCAGTTTGGTAAATGGCTTCCTGACTAGAATCTCCTTCAGCTTCCCTGGTGTCCTGGTTCTCCAGTGTGGTTTTGAGATTCCCTTCTAAAGGTTCAGCATAGAACCTGTTTCCTCAGCCCTCCGAATTGTGACTACTTTTCTATGTAAATCAGCTGGAGTAGATTCTTTTTTTTTTTTAAGATTTTATTTATTTGACAGAGGAGAGACAGCGAGAGAGGGAACACAAGCAGGGGGAGCGGGAGAGGGAGAAGCAGGCTTCCCGCTGAGCAGAGAGCCCGATGTGGGGCTCCATCCCAGGACCCTGGGATCATGACCTGAGCCGAAGGCAGCCACTCAACGACTGAGCCACCCAGGCGCCCCCAGCTGGAGTAGATTCTATGCTCTATCAATGAACCCCAATCGTTACAGCAACCTATCTACATCCCATAACAAAGGGTTCTGAGGGTAAAGAAGGAATTCCAGGGAGGTCAAATATATTCGTACTAATCCTCACAGCTATATATGAGGTAGCATTTCCATTTTAGAGAAAAGAAAACAGGCAAAAGGGGATGAAGTTACTGGGTTAAGGTCATTTAATTACTAAATAGCAGAACTGGAATGTGGGCCCATTACCATCTGAGTACAAAACCCACACTTTCCATACATACAGTAGCATGTAAGTCTGCTTGGCAGTCAGGATTCTCAGGCTCACTAGGAGGTGGTGGTGAGGCTTGTTGCTGTTATCATGATTGTTTTAAGTACAAATCCATGCAGGAATAGTAACAAGATAGAGGTTGCATGTAGGTAGCTATATATGATTCACGGTATTTCTCTTCTTAAAATACACCAACTGTTTTTAGTCTTTGGGGGTCAGATCCCCCAATGAGAATCTGATGATACTACAAATTCTTTCTTATTTGATTTCTATTTATCATTTTTTAAAGTAATCTCTACGCCCAACATGGGGCTTGAGCTCACGACCCCAAGATCAAGAGTCACACGCTCCACTGACTGAGCCAGCCAGGCTCCCTTCACTATAGATCCTTTCCTAAGAAAAAGTTGCCTTCAATTTTAGGGAGTTTATGTCCCCACACCAAGAACACATTCAACAAATGTTATTTCTTTGTGTTTCACTGAGACCTAAGGCTCTAGGAGCTCGCATGGTCTTAGAGTAGCTCTCCATGAATTTGATTCCTTTAAAGAATTAAGTCACACTATCTCCTGGGTGAATTTTTCTTGGCAGATTGACCTCTTCAAACCATTCGCAATTCTAGGCTTTCTTCAAGATGCCAGCAAGCCCTTACTTCTGTGGCATTCTGACTTACAAGGTTCTACCCACATTCAAGTATGATGGAACCTCCAGTCTCCCATTAATACCTGTCATCATGCTTTGCTTTATGGGGAACTATCCCTTTGTGTCTGCTTCACCAGTGAATGTATTCGTGTGTATCCACTCAGCCAAAGGAAGCAATTTAGAGTACGTGGTGAATAATCACAACTGTCTTAGTATAATGCATCGTTCTCCAGGCCACACCAGTCAAAACAGACGTGGTCTAGAAGGATAGCCCCGATTCCATTCTCGCCGATGCTGTGGGAATTCCAGCCCTCCCTCAAATTCCTCCCAAAGGGTGCTGCTCATCTCTGGTGGGTGCCTTCCATGTACCCTCGGAGCAACCCTCCACGTGCAGCAGTTATATCGGGGGCCTGGGCCTCTAAAGCCACCACGATATTGCCAAGGCCTGATGTCCTTCCCACTCTCACCCCGTGAGTCACTGTGTCCACTGCCTGCTCCAGCAGCATCCAATGAGGAAAAAAATATCCTTCTGGGTGGGAGTCAAAATAGTTAAAAGCAAGCTTAAAGCAGTGACTTCTGCCTTTCAAGGGGCTGTGTACGTGCACAGTTCCTATCAAGAGACAAAGGAATGTCTTCCCTGCCTCTTTGTACGTGCAGACGCTGGTGGGGGAGAGAGGAAAAGCAAGACTGAAATTTCAAAGACACGGCATCTGTAGGTTGCTAAGCGGTGTGTTACCAGGTAGGAGGTGCATGGCTTCAGCGGAGGTAGGAATGCGACATCAGCCCCAAGAAGAAAGGCTTGGAGAATGAAAAGAGGTTAGAGAATTTAAATGGGTGGCAAGGCAGGAAAATACAGAGAGTGGGTGTCTTGGTTTACATTTTCCCAAAAAGCAGCCCCTGGGGAGCGGCGTAGGTGCAGGCAGTTTGTTTGGGAGGTGTTGCTAGGAAGCAGAAGAGAAGGCGGGAGTTAAGTGAGAGTCAGTGAAAGATATGCTAATGAGGGCATTACCGGCAGGGACAAGTTTGTCCCAGTCCTGCTGGGGACCCCTGAGGAGCTGTGCAGAACTGCCCCGGGATTGTCCCACTGCAGGATTGGGAAGCTAGAGCCTTTACCTACCTGTTTGTGCCTTTCATCAGTTGGGGGTTGGCACTGGTGAATTAAGTCGCCCCCACCCCCACCCCAGTCCTGGGCCTGAGAAAGCCTTTTAGGCAGCAAAGCATCTGGGGCCTTGAGGTAGAGCGCAGGGCCTGCTGGGTGACTGGCCACCAAAGTGGAGGGTGGATAGGGAGTGCCATGGGAGCAGGAGTCAGAGGGGGCCGTGGGAACATCCCACGGACAGCAAAAGAGCAGGTGTTCTCAGATGAGGCTTCGAGGTCATTTCTCCCAACCCTTCGTGCACCTTCCAGACGTTAGAAATGGGACAGCTCTTTGCATTTGCACTTGATGTCTATTGCAGCTCCTTCTCCTCCCAGGTACCCAGGAGTGCAGCCCAGGGAGCAGCCACGGCGGACAATCTGAGTGGCAGCCCCCGCCCGTGCTGTCCTCAGAAGCCCCTGTCCCCTGACACTTGCCCTCTCCCTCTCTTTGAACTGAATCCAAGAATTTCTTTTCCATGAGGCTCTTAATGCAAAGAAGACCAGCCTCCTGGCCTGGCACAGGTCAGCCCCCCAGATCAGGCCACAGCAAGTCCAAATCCTGGATGAACCCAGTTTAGGCTGTTGAGGAGGGCTCCCTGCTACCTGCCTGCAAACCTGCCTGTGGGGCAAACGGGCTCAGCCTCTGGCGGGGGAATAACTAACCACACGATCAGCACTTCCGTCACTGCTCAGAGACAGACCCTGCAGCGAGCCAGAAGGAGCTGTTTTTCTATGCACTGGAAAATATTTCTAAGACAAAGCCTGGTCCTCTGAAGCATTAGCTAGGATTTTGTGCCATGGGCGACTTAATCACATTCCTGCGCAGTGGGCTCTGCGGAGAGTTGCTAAGTTACCACTGCAGCGCCTGGATGACGTCAGCAAGATTAAGGCAGGTCACAAATTCCAGATTCGGCCTGAAGATGGGGAAGGAGTTCCTAATATTCCATCCTGCTTGGTTCTCAGAGTTTCCGGGCCTGGACTGGGTCAGATTTTCCAAACTTTCCTTTCGTTAATCATGTTCTTTGAATGCTTTCCAAGTCCTCTATCGACTTCCTAAAATTTGGAGTGCCTCATCCAGCGATTACTTTCATTCTTGTGAACAGATATGTAGAAACCTTCTCTGAAAACATAGAACAGTGGTGCAGATACTCAAGGAACAAATAGAGCTGTTCCCGGAGTCAACAAACACAAGTCAACAATTACCTGCCACTGTTCCTGCCACAGGAGACACAGACAACTAGGGGACACAGAGACGGAGGACGCACAGTGGACCACAGCAACTCCTCCCCCAGCCACATTGGGAAGGTGCTGTCACCAATGTCTCACTGAGAAAAGCTGCTGTCGGAATCCATTAAGCATCTTTTATATTTTAATATATTATAAAGTATCCCATGAGCCACCAGACTGGCTCAATCCGTACAGCACGTGGCTCTTGATAGGGTCATGGGTTTGAGCCCCACTTTGGATGTAGAATTTACTTAAAAAAAAAAAAAAAAAGAAGAAGAAGAAAAGCATTCCTAAGTCAAATGGGCTGAGTTCTGCTACAGTAACAAGCAACCCCAAAAATGTCAGTGGCTTGAAACAGGAAAGGTTTGGGGGTGCCTGGGTGGCTCAGTCGATTAAGTGTCTGCCTTCAGCTCAGGTCATGATCCCAGAGTCCTGGTCGAGCCCCACATGGGGCTCCCTGCTCAGCGGGGAGCCTGCTTCTCCCTCTCCCTCTGCCTGCCTGTCTGCCTACTTGTGATCTCTCTCTCTTTCTGTCAAATAAATAAATAAAATCTTTAAAAACAAAAAAATAAAACTTCTTTGCAGTTCTTAAATTATATTCCACAAGGATGTGCAGGCAAAATATTGTATTTTAAAGTCTCTTAAAGTACTGTACTTTTTTTCTCTGTATGGATATGTTACAAACTTGATATATAGTTAGGTTCATTAGTGTTAGTTTGTTTTCAATTTTTTTTTTTTTTTAGTAAGTTCTATGCCCAATGTGAACTCACAACCCCAAGATCAAGAGTCACATGTTCTGCCCACTGAGTCCACCAGGCACCCCAGTTTGTTTCCAGTTTTTAAGGGTTGTTCTTTTTTTTTTTTTAAGGATTTTATTTATTTATTTGACAGAGAGAGAGACAGTGAGAGAGGGAACACAAGGACAGGACCCCGGGATCATGACATGAGCCGAAGGCAGACGCTTAACTACTGAGCCACCTAAGCATCCCTTTAAGGATTGTTCTTGAAGGAAACCAGAATATGTCACCCCAAAATAGGCCTTGTGGACATATTGAATAATTTGAATTAAAGGCATATAAGAAAGAGCCAGAAAAACTGTCTGACTCTCCTATGTCCTCCTAAAAGCAGGAGGTCTCTCTCTCCTGTGAAAGATGCCCTCCCCGTGCCTGGAAGAAGGGAAAACATTCCTACCAGAGGCAGGGAATTTGGGGCCAAGAATCTGTACAGACAAATCTTGTTAAAGTAACTCTTGTCTTCCTGGTTAATTCTTCACCATTTCCCACCCTTAGCCCAAACCCTTTGTCTTGCCAGTTTTTCATAAATTTCTAGCTATGTTGTCTAAAAAGGTATAAAAATTTCCTGTTCTGGTCACATCCAGTCGTCATTCCCTTGTGAAGGCTCCCATGTAAGTGCAAAAACTTAATAAAATTTTATACTTTTCTCTTGTTAATCTTTCAGGATTCTGTCAGTTTAATTCTTGGACACAGCTCGAGACCTCAAAAAGATAGTTTTTCCTCCCCAAATATTCTTTTTATTTGATTCCGTTCAATTCATTATAAAAAACAGTTATTAACAAAGATTCTTTGATCAAACTTTAGTCAGACTCCTGAAACTTCTCCTAGACCCTCTGTGTTTTTCCTTATAAAATCTGGTATTAGCAAGAACCCTGCTAAATCAGCTTAATGAGAGTGCCCCATCCTCCATGGGAAGGGTCCAAACCACTATTTGTCTAATATATCCTGTAATTTGTCCTTTCCATGGTGAGTCATGCTGGATAAACCATACACAAGGAATTGAGAGGTAGACTTAGAAGCAACCAAGCAGACGTCTTGGTGTGTCCAAAGTCCATCTAAGTGGATTAAACATCCAGCTTTTTCCTATCCAATTCTTTCTGAATGGATAGGAAGTTGTTATCTGGGTCTTGCAGATCGTTTATGACTTCCCTAAGAGTCATCCTAAAGAAGTTCTCTTCCTTGAGGAAGGTGAATAATCCCACCAAGGGTCCAGGGCCTTGAAATGGGACCTAGGGGCATAGTCCCAAGGCTTGGAAACTGCTTGGGTTTCTTGAATTGTTGGAGAAGAGTTTGTTAGTTTCACATATAGTACTAGGTATTTATCATGGTGGAGAATTCTCCGGAGTTGATTTAGCAGGATTCTTGCTAAAACTGGCTTCTACAAAGAAGAATCCGTATTGAGGAGAAGGTTCGGGGGAGCCTGAGTAAAGTTTAGTCAAGCAAAGAATCTTTGTCAATATACACACAAATACATACATACACGCATCCCCTGTCTTACTCAAAAGGCAGCATACTCTAATGCAGTTCTAGACCCATCTTTTCGTATTCAAATCTATCTTGCTGAACACTGTCAGTATATAGAGATAATCTTTAATCCTTTTTCCCCCGCAGAAGACTCCATTGTGCAAAAGTAGCATCATCTCTTCGATGCAGGTGTGTCATATATAGCATAGCATTGAGTTAGCTTGTAAAATGTCACGAAATGATTTATAATTTTAGTGGTTACCAATCCTACACTATGTGTGTATGACGCTTCTATGAATGACTGCCATAGAAAATGTTTCCTTCCACTTAAATTAGGTCACAGTTTGGATAAGCAAGGCAAAATGCTGGGAAAGCAGTAATCTTATCCTGTATGTGTCTTGTACGTCATCTTGGACACTGGGGCTGCACAATAAGATGCCTGAGGACCCTGCCAAGAATTTTCGGAGAAACCTCTCTCCAAAGTCCAGTGAGACTAAACTTAAGATGAGATAAATATACATTGTCTGGGAGCTGTCTCTGACATTTTATTGCTCTTTGACAGCTTAACTAAAAGAAAGTTGATGTTAACACAGACTGGGCCAATACAAAAATGCTCCTCAGCATATGAATTGGGACCTCACTCAGGGCTCTTGGCAGTGATACCCACCTGAAGGTTTCAGAGTCACCCATTTAGTCACATTGACTGTTCGGGGGAAGGTCCTTGTGTGTGTTTCCACCACTCAAAAACTTCACCCAGAGCCACTGAGTTCATCCCGATTCTGTGTTGGGGTACGGTAGTTCTAACACCAGCAAATAGGAGTAGAGAATCAGGAAATGATGAGCCAAGCCATCAGGACTGGGTACAGCTGCACTTTTCTAAATATACATCCTACCTGACATCATCAGTTTAGAACTTAGAGATAGGGTACAATTATATGATTTCTCTCATATCCCAGAAACAACATCGGGAGATTACATTGTTGCCTGGCAAGTAGAGCTTATTCCTTTTGTGCTTCTAGTCTCAAGAGGAAAGTTCACTGACTTTCCTTCATGCTTTGCCTTCTCAGTCGCTTTTGAGCTGAAACCTTCCTTGAATAATGAATTCATCAGACAATGAGTTTAGGAAAATAATAATAATACATAATATCAACTGATGAACTATAAAAATGATCGTCCTTGGTTTCTATTCCAAGGACAAAGCAAGATTTTTGTCTAATTTGTTTTCTTTTGCGATAGCCCTATAGAGGTAGCCCATATAAGCCAAATAATCACTACACGCAAGGGACTGTATTAGACAAGTCAGTTTACGTGCTTTTCTCCCTTTCCTTCCATTCCTACAACAGCACTGGGAGGTAGATTCTCAGTCAGTTAAGTTTTTTGTTTGTTTCACAAACAAACCTACCTGGGTTACCTTATACAATGAGACTTTGTTATAATGATACCTTGAATGATGAAGGTGTCATCATTTTTCAAGGAGTCTAATACGGCATGGTTCATGTGAGTCACAATCTGGTCTGGTGACATATAACAACAAACTCAAAGTGGTGGTGACCCAAACTCATTAAAGGCCTATATCTCTCACGAAACAGTAAGCTTGGAGGTAGAATGTTGCTGGTTTCACTTTAGTGCCTCAAGAATTTCAAGGCTGAGATCTCCAGGATTTTAGACTTTTTGTAACTTCTGCCCTGCATTTCTCATTCCGTTACGGTTCCAAAAAGCTGCTGAAGCTTCAGTCATCTCGTTGACCTTCCAGGCATACCTCCAAAGGGGAGGGGCTTTCCTTGACGCCTCAGCCAAAGTTTTCCACATAAATCCTTGTGGCCATTCTCAGCTTCAGTGGGAGCTGGGAAGGGTAGTGTTTTATCTGGATACACTGCTGTCCTAAATAAAACAGTGGTTCTGATGATGAGAAAGAAGGAAGGAATGGATTTTGAGAAGGCAATTGTGGTCACTGCTACAAAGTAAATAGATGGTAAAGCACCTCATCAACAGATAATATAACTGGAAAGTACCTCACGCGATTCATGGCGGGTAATCATAACATGAACATGTATGGAGACCTTCCTCTTTCTGTGCTTTATGTATACTGTCTTGTGGAGACCTCGTAACAATGATGTTGTGATCATTCCCTACAAGGATGTAGGTAATGCCGTTATCATTCTCCAGATAAGAAAACCAGGGCTTCGAGAATTTCAGAAACTTGCTTAAAGCCATTCAGCCAGTCAGTGGGAGAACAGCCAGAACTAGAATCCAGGTTCTCCTAAAGCCCAGATTTTGCTGTCAGTATGTGGTGGTTTCCCCTCTTGCCCTGAACCAAGTGGCCAATCACAGAATCGAGAGGCTCTGTTCTAAAGAGCAGAGACCTCTCCTAGAAAAACCTTTCTCAGGACCCTTTATCTCAAAGTGCAATGTTACTTAATCAATCTGACTCTGCTTTTTCTCCCAGCGAGCAATTTCGTCAACACCATTTCCATATTCTGTTTTGGCCATAAGTGCCCTGCTCTTTGCATTTATCACCCTTACATGTATTGGTACCATAATGATTTGGAGGAAGTTTTCCAGGTAAGTTTCCAAGTGTGACATTTACTGCAACACTTTGATAACTGAAGTGACAGGAAAGAAAATAAAACGTTAAGTATGCTCTTTAAAATGCCATAAATTTGTATTCATTGGCGAGGGTTCCTGGACCTCTAACTGAAGCTATAAACTTGCAACTCTGTTGCTAACTGACTCTGGAGGATGCAGGAGAAGCTTTCATTTTTCCATCTAATATGCTTATTACTCAACAAAATTTCTTCTCACTTTGCTTCCTGGACCTCATAAAATTTAAATGGAAATATTAAATGGTTTAATAACTGGGCAACACCAAATAGCATGCTTGGCGTGACTTAGCATTTTTAACATACGGAGTCTCATTATATTAAATGTGTCTCATTATTGTAATTATGCTGCTACAAATGTAGCGGATAACACATCACATCATTATTTAATTTTATGGAAAAGCTTTCTAAGTTATTTGTTGACAGTGAAAGTACCGGATTCTGTTTCTATTTGCTTAAATTGCAGCCTGTGTTAGGGTTTTGTGGGTTTGTTTTTTTTTCCCTATGCTAGGATTTTATATTTCACTTCAGTATTTCGTAAAATATGCTTATCTTTGGGATCCAAGGTGGTTACCTTGATAGTGCTTTATTTCAGCATAAGATACCAGGAATTGCTTTGAAGACAGCACCACAACTTTTGTGTTCTAGGATGGCAATAAGATTGCCACTTTTTAAAATGCCTTAAAGAACATCTGTGATATTATGCAGTCATTAAAAATACATTTTGGGGGAGCCCCTGGGTGGCTCAGTCAGTTAGGCATCCAACTCTTAATCTCAGCTCAGGTCTTGTCTCAGGGTGGTGAGTTCAAGCCCCACATTGGGGGTAGAGATTACTTACAATAATTAATTAAAGTATAGAATTATGACAAAACGTCATGGGTTTGCTTCCATAAATGATGGATATTGGGATGATTTTAATTGTCATTTTATGCTCTTTTCTATTTTCTGAAAATACTATGGTAAGCATTCTACTTTTTATTTAAGATCTATTTATTTGAGAGGGAGAGCATCGAGGGCGTGCATGTGAGGGGGGCAGGAGCAGAGGGAGAGGGAGAAGGAAAGAAGCAGACTCCCTGCTGAGCCCAGAGCCCACCAGGCAGCTGCCAGCCGTGGGGCTCCAACTCACGACCCTGAGACTGTGACCTGAGTCGAAATCTAGAGTCAGACGCTCAACCGACTGAGCCACCCAGGCGCCCCAGCGTTCTGCTTCTTTAATTGAAAAAAAAGGGCGCCTGGGTGGCTCAGTCGTTGAGCGACTGCCTTCGGCTCGGGTCATGATCCTGGAGTCCCTGGATCGAGTCCCGCATCGGGCTCCCTGCTCGGCGGGGAGTCTGCTTCTCCCTCTGACTCTCCTCCCTCTCATGCTCTCTCTCTCTCAAATAAATAAATAAATAAATAATCTTTAAAAAAAAAAGAAAGAAAGAAAAAAAAAGTTAATTAGTTTGGCAGTTACTTCGAATGGGTGGGTGGAAGGTATTGTGGCATGACTCTGACTACAGAGCAATAAAGCCTAAACAAAGCAGCTGATACCTCATTCACGGACAGTTTCAGTCCAAGGATACCAAGCATCCTCAAAGACTATGGTAAAAATAATGGCCTGGGCCCCTTTCTGACCTCTCCAGGAACTCGACCTGGACCTCCGCCTCTCCCAGCAAGTCAGGTTGTCCTGGCAGGACCTGCTCGTATTGTCCTTTCTATGCACCTTGCTGCTGAGGTTGGTATCCTCGCCCCTCCCCCTGCCTTTCTTCATGCTGGTTACTTAGCCTGAGGTCCCTTCTCTGCCTAACCTGTCCACTGAAATGCCGTTTTTAGAAAAACCTTTTAAAGTAATTTCTACGCCCTACATGGGGCTTGAATTCATGACCCCAAGGTCAAGAGTCGCATGCTCCACTGACTAAGCCAGCCAGGCATGCCCTTTTTGAAATGTCTTTTAAAATTTCAATTCTATAATGGGTATAGAGTTGCACATTTGGAAGCTTTAAAAGTTCTTTTCCACCACTGGGTATTTAACCAAAGAAAATGAAAAGACAAATTTGAAAAGATATATGCACCCCTATGCTTGGTGCCATATTATTTACAATAGCCAAGATATGGGAGCAACCCAAGTGTCCATCCACAGATGAATGGATAAAGAAGATGTGGTATACACACACACACACACACACACACACACACTGGAATATTACTCAGCCATAAAAAAAGAATGAGATCTTACCATTTGTGACAACATGGATGGGCCTGAGGTTTTTATGCTGAGTGAAATAAGTCAGAAGAGAAAGACAAATACCATTTGATTTCACTTACATGTGAAATCTAAAAAACACAACAAATGACCAAACAAACAAAAAAGCGGAAACAGACCCATAAATCCGGAGAACTGGTGGTTGCCGGAGAAGAGGGAGGTGAGAAGAGAGGCAAAGAGGAGTGAAGGGGAGTGGGAGGTAGGGGCTTCCAGTCATGGAATGAAGAAGTCACGGGGATAAAAGGCCCAGCATAGGGAACATAGCAGCACTGTCATAGCGTTACCTGGTGACAGACGGGAGCGACACTTGAGCGGAGCAGAGCATAGGGCATACACTTGTTGAATCACTGTGTTGTACACCCGAAACTAACGTAACACTATGTGTCAACTACACTTCAATTAAAAAACAAAAACAAGGGCGCCTGGGTGGCTCAGATGGTTAAGCGCCTGCCTTCGGCTCGGGTCATGATCCCGGGGTCCTGGGATCGAGTCCCGCGTCAGGCTCTCGGCTCCTTGGGAGCCTGCTTCTCCCTCTGCCTCTCTCTCTGTCTCTCATGAATAAATAAATAAAATCTTTAAAAAACAAAAACAAAAACAAAAAAAAACACAGTGGAGGAAGTTCTGGAGATCTATTTCATGACAGTGTGAATATTGAACTGTTGAACTGTGTATTTAAAAATGGTTAATCTGGTAAATTTTATGCTATGTGTTTTTTTAACCACAATTTAAAATAAAAATTGTTAAAAAATCAGTACAAAGAGCTCCGACAACAACAGAAAGCCCAGTGATTCTGAACATATCTTGCTGAGTCCATGAGGTTAGTGAAACGTATGCTACCCTGAAATATGTCACTTTGGCATAAGGATTATTTTGACCTGAAGGCAATTAAGAAACAACAGACCCTTGGGTGCCTGGGTGGCTGAGTCGTTAAGCGACTGCCTTCGGCTCAGGGCATGATCCCAGGGTCCTGGGATCGAGTCCCGCATCGGGCTCTCTGCTCCGCGGGGAGCCTGCTTCTCCCTCTCCCACTCCCCCTGCTTGTGTTCCCTCTCTCACTGTGTCTCTCTCTGTCAAATAAGTTAATAAATCTTTAAAAAAAGAAAAAAAGAAACAGCAGACCCAGAAGGAATTCTCTGCTCTCCCTCCTGCCTAAAAGCAGGACCTAAGTGAACTTCCCCCTTCATGTACCACCCAGTATCACTAGGGATGGCACTGACCTGAGTCTACATTCACAAACCTTACTGTCTTAGTCCCTTCAGGCCGCTGTAAGAAAATACCACAGACTGGGTAGTGGATAAACAATGGAAATTTATTTCTCACAGTTCTGGAGGCTGGGATGCCCAAGGTAGGCGCCAATATGGCTGTGTTCTGGTGAGGGCCCTCTTCTTGATTCACAGCGGGCACTTTCTGCTGTGTCCTCACGTGGTGGCAGGGGGCAAGGGAGCTCACTGGGGCTCTTTTATAAGAGCACGAATCCCATTCATGAGGGCTCCGCCTCATGACCCAATCACCTCTCAAAGTCCCCCCCAATACTATCACTTCTGGGGTTTAGGACTTAACACATGAATCTTGGTGGGGACACAGATATTCAGACCAAAGCACTTACTAAACAACCCTTACCTACCATATATTTCCTGGTCAGCTTCCCCAAATTTATCACTTCTAGAAGCCCATCTCCCTCTCTTCTTTTGTCCATCACTTCTCTTCAATGTAACACCCTTTGTTAAAATGGTATATAAGTTCCCAGGCCTAACTGCTTCTTTTTTTTAAGATTTTATTTATTTATTTTAGAGAGAGAGAGAGAGAGTGCAGAGGGAGATGGAGAGAGAAACCCAAGCAGACTTCATGCTGAGTGCAGAGCCCAACACAGGGCTTGATCCAAGAAACCTGAGATTATGACTGGAGCTGAAATCAAGAGTCGGACGCTTAGCCAACTGAACCACTGGGGCGCCCCTGCTCCTTTTTATATCTAAATAACAGTTTGACTGTAGAAACCTTGGTTGCAGTCTGATATAATAATATTTTATGCAAATAATTGTCCAGTGACAAGGCTCAGGACATGCTACCCCTAAATATGGCACCTGGACATATTGAATATTTTAATCATGAAGGGATTTGAGAAAGAGCGTGTGCAGGAAGAGCCTTCTGACCTTCTCCTGAAGCTGTCCTAAAACCCTCGTGTGTGAGGTGCCCTCCCCACTATACCTGAGGAAAGGAGCATCCTTATATCCACGACACCAGGAGGAATTTGAACAAACAGGTCTGGCTGTTCCCCCAGGTTATACACTTAGCTCATACCCTTCTTTGTCCTACCACATTTTTTGACAACTTTTCATTCTTCATCAAACCTGGCATAAGACATTCTTCAGGTTTTCCTTTCCTTATGAAGGCTTCCATAGTCACGTAAAATTTATATTAAATAAATTTGTATGCTTTTCTCTTGTTAATCTGTCTTTTCTTACAGGGGTCCCACTTAAAAGGATAGGAGAAAAAGATACTTTTCCTCTCCTACAGCAGCAATTAATAATTGAATTTCAATGAAACTGATATGTCTACAGAGGGTACAATTAAATCACATCATTGCTGTAATGCTTTTACTTCTTGAATCAGTCTTTAAAAAATTGTTTAAAACAATTTTTCTAATGTTTTATTTATTTATTTTTTCAGATTTTATTTTTAAGTAATCTCTACACCCAATGTGGGGCTCAAACTCACAACCCCGCCATCAAGAATCACATGCTCCACTGACTGAGCCAACCAGGTGCCCCTTAAAACAATTTTTAAAAATGATTTTCGGGGTGCCTGGATGGCTCAGTCGTTAAGTGTCTGCCTTCGGCTCAGGTCATGATCCCGGGGTCCTGGGATCGAGCCCCGCATCGGGCTCCTGGGACCAAGTCCCGCATCGGGCTCCCTGCTCAGCGGGGAGCCTGCTTCTCTGCCCCTCACCCCTTTTGTACTCTCTCTCAAATAAATGAATAAAATCTTTTTAAAAAATGATTTTTGATTTTAGAAATACTATCCAAATTCAGTAAAGAAAAAAAAAAGTTTGTGGACTAAAGTTTACATTTGCCAAATAAAAAATAGCACACCTTGCAAGCTCTCCTTTTGTCTTACTGTTTCACATTTTAACTAGAATGACAGACTTCAAGTGGTACCGTGGAATGAAGAAACTGAAATGACTTAAGCTCCGTTTCTTCATTTTTACCATGTGCTATCACTGTGTGTTTATACTGAAATATAAGCATTGTAGTATCACAGTGGGGAAACACGAGCTACCAATGATTTGGAAGCATTACCAACTTAATCTCAAAAGAAAGCACTGAGCACACGCATGGCACGGGGCATCTCTACAACAGGGAGTTTTTTCAATTAACTTCCACGTAAGCTACATTGTCTATTAAAAAATAAGTAACAAAAATTAAAATGAGAATAAGTAAGAATAAGTTTCATGTAAAACACCTTGTAAAATAAAATGTATGTGTATATATACAACCATATAATATGTTATATATATATACATTAAAACTCATAGTTTTCAAAGCAACTGTTTAGACCTCAAGCCAACAAAAGAGTTTTTGAGGGAGGAGTATTTCATCACTGACCTTGTTTAGAATTGCTGGCACATGGTGATCACACAAAAAAGCAGAAGGGCTTTAATTGGTTTTATTATTGTTTTTAAATTCCCTACAGACAGGGCACTCCTTTATTGCCTGCACCTGGGCAGATGGCGCCCCCAAAGCACCCCCTTTGGCATACCGCTGTTCCACAGTTAAGCTGGCTAAAGTTGGTTTTGTTAACTTCATCATATTTTGTAATGCATTCAGGTTTTACTAGGGAAATGCGGAGGATTCGTTTTTTTATTTTAAAAAAACGAAAATTCCTCATGCAACAAAAATGTCTGCCCAATGACTTCTCTCTCTGTGTACTCAATTCTCCTAAATTGAAGAAATTCAACAGGAAAAGAATTAGAAAGGAGCACAAGGGTTGAAAGGGCAAATTCCTGGAGGGTCAGATGGGCTATTGTCCAGGAGTCAGGAGGGCAGCGGAGAAAGGGACGGAACGGGCAGCAACGCTCTGCCCAAAGTGAGTGGATGGTTCTGGGAGCAGCTACTACTCAGCCTCTTGCAACTGCCTCCTTTCGGGATGCAGGCCCATTGTTACCCAGCCCTGTCCATTTTTTCATGAGGAGATGATAATCAGGATGGCTGTGTAAGATCTCCTGATTTTTAAATGATGGAAATTAATTCAAACTCTAGAAAACACTGTGCAGCGCAAACAAAACACGTCTCCAGCTGCAGTATGCCCCTAGGCTACCAATTTCCTAATGAAAAATGCAAATAGGGATTGAACCACTTACAGAAGTCGAGAAAATATGCTTTATTCTCTGATCCTTTTCCTTTCCCCACAATGTGACATTTTAGAAAAATACAGAGGTACTTACATCATACCCATAATCAGCAGTTTAACGAGCAAAGTAGCATAATTAGAGTAGATAGCTGGGAGTGGCCTGAATTCCCAGAGCAGTCCTTTCTCTTGAATGAGGACCAGGGATGGTGTCACCCAGATGCCTGTTGACTAAGTGATACACAACAGATTTAGTCAACCACTGGCAAACCACATTTCTTTTTCCAGGGCAATAAGTTAAAAGGTTATTTACTTCCCTTGGTTACAAAAAGAGGAAATACTTCTTCCAAGAATTAGGGGAGCTGCGACCAGTTCTGCCAGAGAAATTAGGAACCATAAAGATGACTGAGAGCACAGAGCCCTGCCTTGGCCCACTTGCCTCCCTGCAGCACCAGGACAGAGGTTCCTTTGGAAAGGTGTTTGCTCTGCCCTCCGAAAGCTTTCAGGCCCTGAGCAGCCGAGATTTGTAGTTAAGAAAACCAGTCTAAATCCTTCTGATGAGCTCTCATTTGATGTGGCATTTGCCATATTAAAAGAGAAGGTCCATTCACATGAGAGAGAACAATGGAAGCTGTTCCCCACATTTCCGCAGGTAATTAGAGCTTTGTGTGTTTTAATTAAAAAGATGTATAGCTAAATCCTCTCACAGACTTCCTGAGCATCCTCAAGGCTCGCAGGGGCCACAGAGAATTAAAAGCAAGAATTTGGAGAAGGGCTTTGTCCTCAATGGCCTTTCAGAATGGTCTGCTTTAAGTGGCAGACAAGCTGCCCTGTCCGGGCTGGTGAGCCTGGCTCCTCCCTGCAACCTCCTAGAGCCACCCAGTCTGCGCCTGAGAGTCCTTTTCAGTGTCTAGGAAAAGCTTTGCATGGTTCCAGCCACACCGTTCAACCCAATAAAGCCCCAAAGTTTAATCTCTGACCCTGAAGGACTGGCCCAAGAAAGGCACTTCCACAAAGCAACTGTAGTCTCCCTGTATGACAAGAGGGGAGGGAAAAAAAATGAAAAGAAGTGAAGTTTTCCCATTGTTCGCACATCAACTTCTTGAATAAGAAAATATCTGCTTGCACATTATCTCTTTTCCAGTGTTCTAGGCTGAATTATTCTTTTTCTTTTTTCTTTTAAATAAACAAGCGACAGCAAAAAGATTAGAAATGATCATTAATAAAAATCAATGTGACCCGACCGTGTTTTCCCAAATATCTCTTTCTAAAAGTTCCATCATCAGGAGTATTCAGGTGTTTGGGGCAAGTAAGCTATTTTAACAACAAACAAGAAAGGAAAAGAATAATGATTTTGATCATATCAAAACAGGGGAGACCAAACTGCTGATCCCAATTTTTTTTCTGGTGGGGTTGGGGTGGGAAGAGGGGATGACTATCTTAAAACCAATCCATTCTAACTATTAGAGCTTCACTAGATTAATACAAAGCTTTTCTTTTTTTAATTTTTAAAAAAGATTTTATTTATTTATTGGAGAGAGAGTGAGTGAGAAAGAAAGAGCACAGCTGGGGGATGGAGGGGCAGTGGGAGAGGGAGAAGCAGACTCTCCTCCCAACAGGGAGTCCGACCCATGGCTCATGGGATCATGACCTGAGCAGAAGGCAGATGCTCAACTGACTGAGCCACCCAGGCACCCCAAAGCTTTTCTCTTAAAATGTTATCTCTTCCAAAGAACAACTCGCTAACAGTGAAATTTCAAGCATCAGTGAAGAAAATCTACTTTTATTTTATTTTATTTTATTTTTAAGATTTTATTTATTTATTTGAGAGAGAGAGCACGCACACGAGTGGTGGAGAGGGAGAAGCAGACTCCCCACTGAGCAGGGAGTCAGACGCAGGGCTCGACCCCAGGACCCTGGGATCATGACCTGAGCCAAAGGCCGATGCTTAACCAACTGAGCCACCCAGCTTCCCCAAAAAGCTACTTTTAGAGAGAGCCATACTGTTACCTTGACATCAAGAGTCGCATAATCTACCGACTGAACCAGCCAGCTTCCCTTCTAATGGTCAAGCCTCTTAAGAGCATGGTGTTTGGAGTCAGAATGCCCAACACTGAACAACAATGCAACTTTCAGTAGAGGCTCTCTTGACCCGTCTCCAGTGAACTGACTCACCCACTTAACCAATGCACCCAGGGGCCTGGCTGATGTCCACTGCACCTATTGTAAGCTAGGGTGGCAAGTAAGTTATCTCTACTATATCTGAGCATTTCAGTTTCAACTACTTTTGAATAACAGATCAACTATAAGGCATACCTTACAGTGTTCAAGGGGAGGTCTTCAAATGCACAGCAAACTATAAGGTTCATTAGCTAAGAGATTTTATCTATTGTTCCTGAGTTTTGGGGACCAATTTCAAAGATAAGTAAGCATATGTTGCAATTCTGTTGTTTTGGGTGCTAACTAAAACATTAAAATAAAAATGGTTACACTGGGGCACCTGGCTGGCTCAGTCAGTGGAGTGTGCAACTCTTAATCTCTGTTGTGAGTTGAAGCCCCATGTTGGGTAGAGATTCCTTAAAAATAAAATCTTTTTTTAAAGAGATATTTATTTTATTTATTTATTTATTTATTTATTTATTTATTTATTTGAGGGAAAGAGAGAGCAAGCGAACACAAGGAGGGAGAGGGATAGAGGAAAAGGGAGAAGCAGACTTCCCACCCATCAGGGAGCCCGATGTGGGACTCGATTCCAGGACTCTGGGATCATGACCCGAGCCAGAGGCAAATGCCTAACCGACCGAGCCACCCAGGCGCCCCCAAAATAAAATCTTTTTTAAAAAATGCCCTGGGTTTCAGTGCTTAAACTACACTTGGTACATAGTAAATTCTTGCTGTCATTTCTCTAGTCTTCTTTCTCTCCCCCTTGCTACTCAATGCTTCCTGCTCTACCACCAAAAAATAAAGTCAAAATTATGTAAAGGAACCCGAACTTCCCGAAATTCTCCTCAAAATATCTTTGTGGATAAAATTGTGCTTTGGTGCGATTACAGAAGATTACGTATGATTATTTTTTTTTAAGATTGTATTTATTTCTTTGACAGAGAGAGACACAGTGAGAGAGGGAACACAAGCAGGGGGAGTGGGAGAAGGAGAAGCAGGCTTCCCGCCGAGCAGGGAGCCCGATGCGGGGCTGGATGCGGGGCTCGATGCGGGGCTCGATGCGGGGCTCAATGCGGGGCTCGATGCGGGGCTCGATCCCAGGACCCTGGGACCACGACCTGAGCCGAAGGCAGACGCTTAACGACTGAGCCACCCAGGCGCCCCGATTACATGATTATTAACAAATAGTAATATTGCTGATGCAAAGGAGTAGGAACTGGTGAGCATACAGGAATCTCCCACAGAGCACTCTGCTACTACCTCCTTCAATGACCATCTCTATGTTCAGATAATACTGAAAAGAAATATGCAAAGATTGTTAATTGTGGTTATTTTCTGTGGAGTCAAGGGATAGGGGGCAAATGCAGGAGAGTGTACATCCTTATGGGGCTGAGGGATATTTGTATTTTGAAAAGGTGTGGGTTATTCTGATATGCTCCCACCCCAGCCCACCCCACACCCACACGAGGATGACTGCTTTAGATTTTCTAGACTTGGTCTTGTAGGGGAGGAAAATAATTTTCCCTCTACCTTTCTCTGTTCTTGGCTAAGATGCCCTCCTGTTAAACAACAACAGCAAAAGATTAACAGGAGGAGGAAAAAAACCCTATTTTAATTACACTAGCCCCACTAGAATATCAGACTCAGAAGCCCAGAAGATGGAGGATTATGTACCATCCAGAACTAAGGAAAGGGATAGGGGTCTGGGCCTGAAAGCGGGGGAAGGCCATTCACCAGAAGGCAATTCACAGGAAGGTGAGAAGAGGAAATGTTTGGTAAACAAAGGTTGCCTGGCCGAGCAGCTAAGTCTCCCAGGTGAAAAAGTCATCTCTGGTAATAGCTCCCTTCCTGATACAGGCCCCCTTTCTAATGTAAATTCCCTTTATAAATATAGATTTCCCTCACAAAAGGGTAACTTCTATTCTGTTTTCAGAGCTTGTTCTGTGTCTGCAGTTTCTTAGAAATAATCAGCTCAAAATAATCGTTATGTTGAAGAGGCATATTTTGGGGTGGCATATTCAGCTACCCTCCAGTCAAATACAAAATCGTTTGCTTCTCTGCCAGCTCACCTAACGATGTTCAATTAGCCGGCCTAACAATGTTTTATGACCTAATAATGTTCAATTTCCAATATCACATGATAGAGCTGATGTTAGAGCTTACAAAAATCAAGTTAGCTCTGCAGCGAGAAGCTAACCACATCAAGTCTTGTTTACCTTCAGCCTCCATGTTTCTCATCCTGTGAATTTCTGAATTCTGAGCCCTGCCTCAGATGCACAGATGTGCTCACATCTGCCAGAACCCCAGAAGGAGATGAGGGATTAAAAAAAAAAAAAATCAATCCTTTAATTGCCTCAGATCCTAGGGAGTTCTCTCTCAACCTATCTAGGCAAAGAAATGAAAACTAAAACACATAATTAATGTGTGATTACCATTCTTCACTCTCAGAAACACACTGAAACCCAGTGAGTGAAATCTCTCTCCTAATGAGCCCCACAGAGTTTGCTGTGCAATTGAAGAGCTCTCCTTTGACATTCTAAGGTTCTTTTCATTCCCTCGTTGGAAAGAAATTTAACTTGACTTTTCATAAGCAAAAGCCCACCAAACAAAGGAAGGATCAGTGCCCCCCCCTTCACTTCTCAGCCTGCGGTACTGCAGCCAATAGCAAAGATTTCCATTCAAAACACAAACCTCAGTTATACACACATACACGCTGAGCAAAAGAATTAATTTGTGCAGTATGTTCATTGCTTACTTTTCTCCTGGAATACATGATGAATTTTTATGGAGGGTGGTGGAGGAAGGGAAGAACCACATTCAAACGAAACCCAACATCACTCTCCTTCTACAGTGTCATTTCAAAAGCCAGATAAAAGCCAAATGAGGAAGCTGGGAAAAAGTGTCCAACGTAGCCGTTCTGAAAACCACCCTCCATTTCATTCTGGAGCCGCGAGGTCACACCCAGGCATCAAAATAGCTTCTCTCCTCAAAGTAAATTAACTGGTAAGTGCTTTCTTGTTTGTTTTCCTTAGACTGACACATTTGCGGCTGACCTGATGAGCATTTTCTGCAGGTGATTTGTTTACAAAACAGTATTTTGACAAACTACCAGCTGGCAAACAGGAAAAAGGACTCCTGATAGTTTAGGGAAAGCTCTGTGTGCAGATTCATGTTTTTAGTCCCGTCAGAGCGTTTAGGGAAGGTCATTCCCGGGCTTGCTACAGCTGCATGTTAAAACCTCAAACGCCGACAGAGAGAACATGAGGATGTTGCTGGGGGCAGAGGGGGAGGGCACAGAGAACTTTCAGTAATTCCCTCGGCTTTTACCTAGGAAATTACAGCTCATAAATGTGGCCTCTAAGTAGTTGTGACTCAGAAATAATCAGACATCATTTGTGGAAAGGCCACTTAGAAAAAACTGGAAGGAGGAGATGATGTTCTCAAATGAAAACTGATTTTGCCCTCCTTAGACGACGAGGTAGAGGAAAAGTTCTCAATGGAGCTGTAATGTGGTCTGGTTGGGTTTTTCCCTCTCTTTTAAAGATGAATAGCTGGTGGTTTGTCAAAGCAAACACTTCTTTGTTGTTGCTGCATTTTTGAAATCTCATAATCAATTGCCTGTGAGAATAATTGGTACCTGGGCTCCCCTAATGAAGGACAAATGGCTAAATGCAAGGAAATCGCTGGGAGAAAAGGTTCAGCGAACTTGATTGTTCTTTTGGGAGGCAGGTAACTGAGCACCAATTGCTTTCTGTCTAATAATGGATCCTTCCCTCCAAGTGAAAGCTAATGAAAACCGAATGAAAAGTTGATAACTTTCACCAGCAATTATTCTTTCAGATTGGCCATTTTCACTTAAAACAAACTCTTGTCCAAGCTTCCACAAACTTGTTGCTCAATGAATCCACCACTATTTTTTGTTTGTTTTGTGGGGGAAAGAAAAAAAAAAGGCCGAGGGACCTTTCTCCAGGTCTCTAGTTCAAGTAATTCCTCTTACTGAATAAATTCTCATCACATTTGCACATCTTCCAGACACTAAATGCTAAATGCCTTTTAAGTTTTTTCATGGCCTTTATGACTTCTACCTGAGACTTTAGGCATTTAATTTATAACAGAATGTCACATATTTTCTGTGTTACTTTACTACTAATTGTCATCCGTCAGAGATGGATATTTAAGTCAACATTCCCTTTTCGAAGGCCACAGCAGTCGGAGATAACCCATGGAAGTAATTTTGAAAGGAGAAAAGCTTTATGCTCAACATTTTTTTTTCAAAATTATTTATAATTTTTTAAAAATCAGAAGCAAATATCCAATGATAAGAGGCTAGTTAAGGAACTTCTTATATATCATCTCACTGAAATATTTTGCAGTCATCAGGAAATCATAATTTGGAGGATTATGTTGCATCATGAATGGGTGCTTATAATATTAACAATGATAATAATTAGTAAAAAGTAAATGCAGCTGAGAAAACTGAAGAAAATATGAAAAATTGAAATAGTTGTGTTAAGCCAAAACTGAGTTTATGATGTGATGATGTGCCGATGGTGAGCTGATGGTATGTTAGGGAGAGAAAACTTTCCCTCTATCCTCTTAGGTTCGGTTCTGAGACACTGTGAATTAAACTTACTAGAGACAGATTAGTAAGAAAAAATATCAAGTTTAATTACATATTTGTATTAACATTTATAGAGGAGTTCAGAGAAAAATGTGACTCAAAGAGATGGTTAGACTTTGGGGTTTATATATCATCTTAATAAAGAAAGGGGAAGGGAAGAAAGGCCACTTATGGGAAAACAAATGACTTTTTAGAAAGATAGGCCCTTAAAAGAATAGATGTGACTGTTGTCTCTTTAGATGTGGTGTGTAGACTTCTTGCCTCTGGTGAGGAGTCAGTCTTCCCTGGTTGCTTTCCAGGAAGGGCTTTATGACAATTGAGTTATTTGGGGATGTCAAATGCCTTCTGCTCAAAATAATTTTTATGCCACAGTGGTGTATGCTGGACCCTTTATGTGATACATCTCTTCTTTTTTTCCTAAACTTTCTCTAATAGTCTATTACTTTTATCATTTAAAAACTCTATCATATTGGGGCACCTGGGTGGCCCAGTCGTTGGGCATCTGCCTTCAGCTCAGGTCGTGATCCCGGAGTCCTGGGATCGAGCCCCGCATCGGGCTCCCTGTTTGGCGGGAGGCCTGCTTCTCCCTCTCCCACTCCCCCTGCTTGTGTTCCTTCTCTTGCTGTGTCTCTCTCTGATAAATAAATAAAATCTTTAAAAAAAAACCAAAACTCTATCATATTGAAAATTCCTATTTTTTCTTTAGTCTTCAATTTTCATAAAAACCACAAAAAGTTAAATCCTTTGATCTCATGGGAGCTCTTCAGTTCTAATTCACCTGGTTTCTTTGATGACATTAACTTTAGTAAAGGTTTCTGCTCATAAAACTTCTTTTTTTTTTTTTTAAGATTTTATTTATTTGACAGAGAGAGACACAGTGAGAGAGGGAACACAAGCAGGGGGAGTGGGAGAGGGAGAAGCAGGCTTCCCGCCGAGCAGGGAGCCCGATGCGGGGCTCGATCCCAGGACCCTGGGATCATGACCTGAGCTGAAGGCAGCCGCTTAACGACTGAGCCACCCAGGCGCCCTGCCTCATAAAACTTCTAATGAAAGTAATGACAATACAATAAAAACTGATTGTATAAAACTTGATAGAAAAAAACATAACTAGTTAAATGAAGATTACTAACACCATTCTCTTAAATCAGACAATGTTCAAATCTATGATTGCACAATATCTTTACCCTTGCTATTTTGACTTTGCTTGTCACCCCAGAGCTCTAATACCAACTCTGCTTTTAGCTTGTTTCATTGCTTGAGGCAGAACAAACTCTCTGGACCTCAGTTTCCTTTTCTCCAAAATAAATCTGATGGGCTAAATTTTCTTCCAGCACCACAATCCACCTCCTTCCCTTTTTTGTCTTTTCTTTTTTTTTTGTAAAGTAAGCTCCATGCCCAATGTGGAGCTTGAACTCATTACTGTGAGATCAAGACTCAGATGTTTAACCAACTGAGCTACCCAAGTACCCCACCTCCCTCTCTTCTTAAATCTCTGGTTAAGTCATTGCTCAATGTGACATATATAATGGGTACCTAGCACAAACAGTAGGTACCTAATAAATATTAGTTGAGACAACCCTTTAATTCAGACTGTTTTTTCATATTCTTCAATTATTATAGTATGTTTTGATTATTCCACTGATACTCAAATAAGATGAAAATGCTCTTCATTGTTAAAGACAATAGTGTCAGTTGAAACAAAGTATACATGATTCAGGCACAAACGTTTTGTTAGAAATTATGCAGTTGTCCCTTCCGCTAAATTAATATATCGGTCAGATGATTAATTAGAGGGTGGAGGGCAGAGGTTAAATAGGGCCTGGCTTTGACTGTGGAAGAGTTTCTCTCCATGAAGGGAATTGACCCAGGGGGGAGCCAACCTTCCGATCTTGGCCTCATTGGCCGTTGTTCATTGTCAAAACAATAATCAACTAGCGCATGTGAACTTGAACGTATGCAATATTGCATACAGCAGCTCTCTGCAGGATGCGTGCAAATAAAGACTTGGTTTGTGACAAAGGAATTCACCAAATCAAATAAATAAAGTCTGTTAGGACTTTCCAAATGGTTTAAATATTCTTTTGTTGTGTCTTACTCTGTGTCACCTCCATGTGGAAGGCGGAAGATGGGGGGCGCCTAGCTGGCTCACCTGGTAGAGCATGTGACTCTTTTTAAAATTTTTTTAAAAAGGTTTTATGTATGTATGTATGTATGTATGTATTTATATGAGAGAGAGTGCACCCTCGAGAAGGGGGGGGTGGGGCAGAGGGGGAGGGGGACAAGCAGACTCCTCGCTGAGGACAGAAGCATTGTAGGGCTCCATCTCATGATCCCAAGATCTTGATTTCGGGGTTATAAGTTAGAGCCCCACGTTGGGTGCAGACATTACTTAAAAAAAAAAAAAATCTTAAAAAAAAAAAGATGGAGGTTGGAAATTTTGGTTATTTATTTGGAAGTCTACTATTTTTTATTTTGTGGGGGAGAGAGGGGTTATTTGTTTATCATTAACGAAGAGAAGCTGCCTGTACATGTCCTATTCAGTCAATCAGATATCAACAGAACCCTCGGCTCCAGTGGTAGAAGAAGACACAAGATTTTTAAAGGAAGATCCCTGCCCTCCGTAAGCTTAAAGTTGTGCTGCTTGGGGGACAGAATGAAGTCATTCAACTAAAAATGTTTGTTTGTTGTATTTTTTTAGTAATCTCTATGCTCAATGGGGCTCAAACTCACAACCCTGAGATCAAGAGTTGCCTGCTCTACTGACTGAGCCAGCCCGGTGCCCTAAACTAGAAAAGTTTAGAACTGGGACGCCTGGGTGGCTCAGTCAGTTAGGGGTCTCCCTTCGGCTCAGGTCATAATGTCTGGGTCCTGAGATCGAGCTTGGGAGTCTAGCTCTGCACCCAGAGGAGAGTCTGCTTCTCCCTCTCCCTTTGCCCCTCACCTGCTCCTGCTCTCTCTCTCTCTCAAATAAATAAATAAAATCTTTTTTTAAAAAAAGGTTTAGAAGTGTGGAGTTCCTATAGAAGGTGGTTCTCAAAAGGGAGGGAGGGGTATGAACAGGGGTATGCAACTTAACTGTTGACGGAGGAGGTGAGACAGTGAGATAGGTGGATATCAGTGTCCCATCATGACTCAAAGTGAGATGACAAGATTTGGACTTGACTGAGGAACTGATGTGGTATACCCACCAGAAGTCCTCCTCAGCCTGAGGAGCTTGCAGAAGAACTTGCTAGGAGGGAGGAGCACAAACCTTTGACCCTCGAGAGGAGAAGGGGTATGAGAGAGCATGCAAGTGAAAAGCAAAGAGCTGTTTCCACTAAGACATCAGGGCACAGAAGCCCCATCTGGGATCTCCTCTAAGAAAAAAAATATCCACGAAACAGAATTCTCTGTTCCACTACCCTCACTTCATCCCAAAGCTCCCCCCAGCTTTGCAGGGCAAGCATTCCAGGGCTCTGGCCGCGCACCTGTTGGAGTTGTGGTGCCCAGGAGGCACAGACTTGTACGCAAACACAGGTCATTCACTTCCTGGAGGCCCCGGAAATCCTTTTGGTGACCTCTTCTCACGTGTGATGTATTTATTGGGCAAACACAGTGAGTACCACATCAGCCAATGGACACACCCCAATGAATCCTGAATTAAAGCTCAATACCACCCTGTTTGTGCCCACTGTCAACTGGGGAAGTTTTCAGGTTATGGTAGAAATATATTTTTAGAACACGTGATTTTTTTCTCTGCTATTTTCAGCAATACTGCTGACTACTGTCCTTGGGAATCCGCGCATCTAACTCAATTCTGCATTGAAGGTTCTCACTTAAATCCTGAAAACCTGTATTACCAGTGTGGCTGAGCTATGTGAAGTATTTCAGAATTTAACCGATCTGGTAATACAGCTGGGCTCAAAGTCAGGCTAACCCAACTGGGACCAGGAAATTCCCTAGCAGACTTTGTTTTGAGTGTTTATTTATTTATTTATTTTTACTTTTTATTTATTTTAAAATTTTATTTTGTTTAAGTCCTCTCTACCACCACCGTGGGGCTCGAACTCACACCCCTGAGATCAAGAGTCGTTGGCTCTACCAACTGAGCCAGCCACGTGCCCCTTGAGTGTACTTTCTAAACTGAAGACGGAAGTAGAGTAGGAAAAGGATTCAGGCCCATCAGTGCGTTAGGCGGACATTTTAGAACACCAAAAAGCAGGAGGCTTTGTTGGTATTACTGTCAAAAAGGTGATCTCATGATTACAAAGTTCCAAGTAAGATGAAGTCAAGAAAATAATTCATTTCATAAAGTTTAACACAAAGAATTCAGTGAGGAGAGGTCATAGTGTTCCCTCAGGAATCATGCGGAAGCAGATGTCACTCGTGCTTAAAATGGCTTGCAGGGTTACTCTCTGAAGCTCTAATTTTGCATTTCTTTCTATGCCAAACAACAACAACAACAACAACAAATATGTTATTAAAGAACTGTCTATGGTCAACCAGTCATCTAGTATAAAAACTGAATCAGTTGGGTTTAGTTCTGCCATTTCACATGTTTTACATAATTACATGTAACAGACCTCACTACTCAACAAAAAGTGATCATTACAAACACATGTAATGTAATCATTACAAAAGTGTTTGAGGAACACTAGGGGGTGTATCAGGCCTTGGGATAAAGGCAGAGTTGCTATTAAAAAAGGGAGGACTTCATGGAGAAGGATTTTGAAAGGAGGTATGCAAACTGGCAACTTGGAAAAAAATTCAAACCAAGTCTAAATATGTTTGCGGTTGAGTTTTCATTAGGACCATGCTGTCCCCAATGGCATGAAAAATGATTTGTATATAAAGTTGTATCACTGGAGCTAGAACGAAGTGCTTATAGATAGGACATCCTTAATTTTTCATAAAACTTTCTCTTTGGTGGTTTATAGTGACAAACTTTGAATAGAAAAAATATGGTAATGGAGTATTCTGCTTAATTATGTAGATTTGACATAGTTTTTCTTTTTTTATTAGGTTATACCCTATAAAATCCTACTAGTTGACTTGACCATTTTTGACCTAACAAAACGGCAGTTTCTTATGCTTTAACAGAAAACATGGATTACTCCTTTAATAAGATCAGTGAGATATTTATATACATATATAGTTACTTGTTTTATTATGTAAATATTTGTTTGATTTGTGTATTTTATTTATATACATGATATGGTTAACTATATTTAACATTAAAACCATTGTAAACATACTCTAGTTTTGATGACTGAGAAAGCACTTTCTCCTTCATTCACTAAACTTTTATTGAGCACCTGTTATGTTTTCTGCACTCTGCTCTGTGCTTGACACATAGGATGAGTAAAGCATAGTCCTTGCCCTTGAGGCTCTCCCAGTTTAGTAGGGGAGATAAACACATCCACAGATAATTACTACCGAGGTGGTGTACAAGGGTTAAGAAGGAAGTCTCTGAAGTCAGACAGACCCAGGAGTCTTGTCTGAGTTTCAACACTATTGCTAAATAGCCAACCTCGCTTTGCCTCATGGAAATAATAATAGTACTTCACAGGGTTGTTGTGAGAATTAAATGTGAAAATGCATGTAAAAATTGCTTAGTATTGTGTTGTAGTTAACAAGTCTGTGGGAAACATTAGGTATTGCCATATGTTGTTAAATGTTATTATTTAATTAGGTGTGCCTGGGATTTGCTTCCTTTTGCATGTGGTTAGGTGAACTGGTTTTAATTATGAGTAATACATGATTAGACAACCATATGGTTAATAGTGAACTAGTTTGCTCTTGGTAAGATTTTCATCATCTTTCCCTGGAAGGAAGACCCACTGTCAACCAAAAGCCCTTGTCTAAATAACTGGCTGAACAGATTTAACATATCCCTCAGGAGTGAGGCTATCTTTCCTAAGTACTCAACATTCTTTTAATATCTTTAATAAAAAAGAGGACCTGAACACAGGAACTAATGAATTTGACGATAATCAAAAACTTACATCCTCACCTCAAACTCACCTTTGCCTTCTCAGATAAAAATTATTGTTAGTTATTGTCGAGATGCACGGTCTTAAATGCCTTCTACCAAAAGACACTAAGTCATCTTCCTGCTAGTCAGTAAATATTATTGAGCTCTACTATTTGTCAGGCACTGTGCTAGGATCTGAGGGTATAAAGGCAAGCAAAAACTACAGCCTGCTGGAGGAGAGACATTTATAAAATGAGTATTCAATTATATAACTAAAAATTGTAAGTAAAGTGTAGAGAGCAGTGACCCTGACTGAGACTGAGGGACAGGCTGGTGGTGGTCAGGGAAGAGTTCATTTAGGAAAGTAACATCTGGGGGCTTGGTGGGTTAAGCGTCCAACTTCTTTATTTTGGCTCAGGTTGTGGTCTCAGGTTTGTGAGATAGAGCCCCAGGTCAGGCTCCGTGCTCAGCCGGGAGTTTGCTTGGGATTCTCTCTTTCCCTCTCCCTCTGCACCCCCTGCCTTGCACATGCTCTCTCCCTCCCTCTCTCTCTCAAATGAATAAATAAATCTTAAAAAAAAAAAAAAGTAACATCTGAAAATACTGCTTACCCTTGAGTAGAGCTGGCAATTTTCTCCAAATTCCAAAACTAAATAAGATATTTATATATATAATTACTTGTTTTATTCTTATGTTATAAGAAAATAAAAGTTTAGTCAAATCAATTATCTGGCTGCATTTATGAAAAATACTAAGCTGATATAAATTATTTACTCTTAGCCAATCAGATACCTAATGTTAAACATGACTTTTCTGTTTGATTGACATTTTGCCCCACATAGGTTTCATTTCATTAACAGTATTCAAAATAAAGCCCTTCACCTCTGGGGTGATTTTCTCATTATCAACACGCTCACACGCAAAATGTGTACTTCAGTACTGTCCTTCACATGCACTAACCAAGAAGATGGGGAAAATTTAGAAAACAGTAAAATGACTAAGTTCTTCTTACCTTATCTGGGAGAGATGCCTTGCTCTGGAATGATATTTAATGTATAAACATGCCATTTCTTTTTTTTTTTTTTTTTTTTTTTAAAGATTTATTTATTTATTTGAGAGAGCGAGAATGAGAGAGAGAGAGAGAGTACATGAGTGGGGGAGGGTCAGAGGGAGAAGCAGACTCCCCGCCGAGCAGGGAGCCCGATGCGGGACTCGATCCAGGGACTCCAGGATCATGACCTGAGCTGAAGGCAGTCGCTTAACCAACTGAGCCACCCAGGCGCCCCTAAACATGCCATTTCTCCATGGTTTGCCTTTGGGTTTTTTTTAAGAGATTAAATAAGGAAGGGGGAACGTCAGCACACACTTAAGATTGCTTATCTCATAGGAAGGATTATAACATACCAACCACTCTATAAAAGATTTCCTCAGAAAGGCATTGGTCTCCCAGAACCCAGGGCGGGGGGTGGGGGGAGGAATGATTGCAGAGAGTGCCTGTCCATTTTAACTTTTTATTGAAATATTTACAGGGGCACCTGGGTGGCTTAATCAGTTGAGCAGCTGACTCTTGGTTTCCGCTAAGGTCGTGATCTCCAGATTGTGGGATCGAGCCCCACGTCTGGCTCTGCGCTCAGTGCAGATTCTGCTTCAGATTCTTTCTCCCTCTCCCTCTGCCCCTCCCCACTCTCTCTCTCTCTCTCAAAAAAAAAAAAAAAAAAAAAATTTACAAGAATCTTCACATCCTGGGGTGCCTGGCCGGCTCAGTTGGAAGAGCATGTGACTCTTGATCTCAGGGTCTCAGGTTCGAGCCCCATGTTGCATATAGAGATTACTTAAAATAAATAAAAGAAAATAAAAGAATATTCACATTCATTTATTTCAGCCTCAAATAAACAAAAGCTTGATTTAAAAAAACTAGATTTTTTTTGCCATGTCCAATGGAATCTGCTCAAATCCACTGAATGGTCTTCAGTAATTTCCTAAAGAAATACCACTTCGTCCAATTTACATTTTTCTCAAGCAATCGGTAACTAACTTATTCATCAAACTTGAGAGAATGCCCCAAAAGAATTTTTTTGGAAAAGCTGTTTTTCTTCTTGCTGAGCCAGACAATTACTGTGTTTTCTAGCCAGTTGGATTACAGCAAGTCAGTGAGATCACAGCAAGAAGCTCAGCTATGTTGTACCCGTTTTTATCACAAGAAATGAACTCATCTACACGAATCATTTGGTGCAAAATAAATAAATTCCTTCAGTAGAACATTATCACAGGATCAGAATGTCCTACTTTGGAAAGGAAAGAATGAACACAATGTAGCTTTACAGTAACAGCAGGAAACCATTATTTTGTTGCTCACAGTGGTATGTTTCAGCCCATGTTTTCTTAGAAGGAACCACAAATCCAAAGTGTTAGCTAAACTAATCACGAATAATATCAAACGAGCTCTCTGATTATAGCCAGTGATCATTACATTAGCTGGAAGCCTACGAATTTGCTACCTTTCAAGAGTCATGTTGTGTGAATTATTTCATAATACACCCTAATAAAAAGATTAATTGAAGTAAGATAATAATAATAGCTCACAATTCTTGAGCTCCTCCTATAAGCCAGGTGCTGTGAGAGACACTTACATATCTTATATGATTTTTTAAGTGAAACATAAACTCAAGATTATATTTTCTTCTAATAAAACAAAATATGACACTTAGAACTAGATCATTTGGCCCTTTCTCTTCTTATCAAAATGCTTGCTTCTCTTAATAGCCAGCATTCTCTTAGATCCACAGTTGGGATCAACACATTCAAGCCTCAGCACAATCTTCTTTATAGATTTAACCTTTTTCCAGAAAATCCATCCGCCCACCATAGCCACGTGCTTCCTGTCATAACGCTGTTTTCCCTGGCATACAGAGAATCCTTGCCCCTCTTGTAATGTGTCACTTTGTGGGGTTAGTGTTTGCCACACTTCTTACAGAAAGTCTGGCAGTTTTAGGAATGGTCACCATGTCTGTGAGAGTGCTATCCTTGTATAATTCTTAAAACAACCCAACAATGGTTCACTGATGAGCTTTCTCCCCAGATGACAGATGAAGAAACTCAAGTTGATTGTAATAAAAAAAAAAATGATGTGATATATATGACCACTGTCTTTGATTTGCCAGTATAGGGGAGGAAAAAAAAATCTTTGCCTCCTCCTCTTCTAAATTCTCAGCTGGGGCCCCTGTAACAAAGGGCAGAGAATCCAGAGAAAAGCATACAGATGTTTTAATGTAAGTTTTACCTGACATGGGAGCCTTCATAAGGAAATGACCTGAGGAAACAGTTAAACCTGAGTGTTTTTATACTACGTTTGACCAAAAATGGGGACTCGTGGAAAATGTGCTAGGTCAAAGGGTTAGGAGCAGACGGTAGTACAGTGGGGGAAATATAGCAAGGCTTATTCAGATTCTTCTCAGAGTCCCTCCTTCCTCAGAGGTAAGGATGCTTCCCTCAGGGTATATGGAAGGCACCTCTCACGTGAGGCTCATATGACCTGCTTCAAGGAGACCAGGAAAATCAGAGAGTCCTTCCTGAAACTGCTGTTTCTCAAACTCCTTCCGCTTAAACCATTCAATATACCAAGGTGCCATATTTTGGGGTAGCATGTCCTGTACTTTATCAGTATCTATGGTGGATTGAGAAAAAAATGTGAAAGAGTACCTACAAATAAGACAATGGGAAATAGAAGTACATTAGAAATAGAGGGAAAATGGGAAACAGGAGTCTGGAGGCAGGAAAATACATTATAATAGTAGCAGATGACTCTCTATCAGACAGTGAGCCTCACTTGACTGCCTCATTTCATCCCCACAGCAACCTAGTCAAGTAGATACTATTATTATCCCTCTTTTCCAGATGCAGAAATTGAGGCTTGGAACTTTTGACTAACTTCGCAAGGCCACTCAGGTAGGTAGTAAGTGGAACTGCAATTTGAAACCAGGGTCTGCCTGACTCCAGGGCCCTAGTCCTTCACTACCATAAAATACCGCCCGCCCAGAAATGCTTGTGATTGTGGATTTCATCAAAGCACGTGGTGAGGATGGGCTGGTGGGAAAGAGGGCAGTTTAACCACTGAAGAGATGAGGGTGACAGAGAGGGAAGATAGACATGGAAGACTGGAAAGGAAACGGAGAACTAAAATTCAACTCGGGCCGCCTGAGTGGCTCAGTCGGTTAAGCATCTGTCTTCAGCTCGGGTCATGATCCCAGGGTCCTGGGATCGAGTTCCGCATGGGGCTTCTTGCTCAGCAGGGAGTCTGCTTCTTCCTCTGCCCCTCCCCCCCACCCCACCCACCCGGCTCATTCTTGCTCTCTTGCTTTCTCGTGCGTGTGCAAAAATAAATAAATAAAATCTTGAAAAAATAATAATAAAAATAAAATAAAATTCAACTCTGCGTAAACATCCTAGATATATTTAGATATCTCAAGAGACAGTGGGGAGCAAGGGCAGTGACAGATGAGACATCACTGGAGTGTCTTTGGGGGCTGCCATGACTTCTCTTCATCCCATACTGGCGAGCCAGTCTTCGGGCCAAGGAAGACATTCTATGTTCTGGAACTGCAGCATTGATCAGGCAAAACGCCACATCTAACCAATTATCTGTAGTTTGGTGGCGGCTAGAGCATGGGCTTGGCTCCCTTCCTCGGTTAGGGTAGCTGCAGCAGCGATTAAAGTAGCCTCAGTCTGACTGCCAAAAAAAAAAAAGAGAGAGAGAGAGAGAGATAAACAGAAAGCTGTACATATTTGAATACTGTGTTAATGTTCTGGCTATGCAAAGCAATTCTATTAATCTTGCTTATTGGTCTCTCGATTCCAACAGTCGTATTAGGGACCTGGCTTCCAACACACAGTCCTTGAAGAGGACAGGTTGGGGTGCAAGGAAGAGAGTCTGGGATTTCTTAAAGAAAGAATTTGCATCCACAATACCAAACTTGGAGTGCTATCAGAATTTTCTCTCCTGAAGCCTTTCCCTGCTTGTCTGGGATTCCACTTAGCCCTCCTTTCCTCTGAGGGACTGCTTCCCCATCTTGATGTTCAGTTCTTTCATTATCCTAGGAGTGGGAGGTAAATTTAGGTTTTGGAAATTGAGTGGACCAGAAAGAAACTTCATATACATTTTTTAAAAACCTTACCTCACCCCCATCCTCCTCTCCCTCTTCATTGTCCTCTCAAGGTCAGACCAACACTCTTGGACTACAGATCTATTAAAAGATAATTTTTTAAACAGATAAATCATGACTCATATACAAATATAAAATTAACATGTCTCAAATGTTTTATTTAACTCATTAATGAATGATAGAATCAGTAAGATATTGCCATGGGTTAAAAAGAGATTTCAAAGTGTCACACATATATAGGCCATCAGGAATGTTGAAATGAGTTTATAAACAGTTGCAAAAATTGGCAAAACTGGTTAGTAATTCACAGGGCAATAATCAATTGCATTCCACTGGACACAATTCATTCATATTTCTGTGGACAAGGATCATTTGCATTATTATAAGTTGTCGACAATGTGAACAATTGTGAAATATTCAGACAGTAACAGGCAGAGAACCCGAAAACACACACCAGGTAGGATACTCAGAATCTGTCTTCCCATTTCAGTATCCTTCACAATTTTTCCTGACAGGCCCTAAATGCTGAAAAACTTATATCCCTCTTCATATGTAATTCAACATAATATATATATATATATATATATATATATATACACACTAAACCAAACTCATAAATTTCATAATGAAAGTAAAATAATTTTTTTCCAGAATTTTCTTACTGCAAAATGATACATTAATCCATGGAAGTTAAACCTTTTTGTTGTTTTACTGCCTCTGCTTTACAGGTATACTAACTTAGTCCGCTTTTGGAGTAATAACTCATCCCATGACAACCCAGCTTTTGGCCACACTGGTGACATCTTTAGTAAAATCCTCTTATAGGCCAATAGGCTGAGTATTTTCTAATGAAATAGATCCAAGGAAAAAAAAAATGGAAGAAACATGTAGTACTGTCACTGTGAATGGGTAAAATCTCTGAAATAAAAGCCAACCATAGGGGGGCCTGGCTGGCTTGGTTGGAAGAACATGCGACCCTTGATCTTGGGGTTGTGAGTTCAAGCCCCATGTTGGGTGTAGAGATTACTTTAAATTTTTTAAAAATCTTTAAAAAGCCACAACAACCATAAATCATATTTTTCAGGACACCTACATATCACAAATCATGTCTTACAGTATACTTCTGTATTAAGACCACTGTACTGATTTTAATTCTAATGTTCCACTTAATGTGCCAAGAGGTTAAGGAGTGTGTGTGTGTGTGTGTTTGTAAGCAGTATGATAAGATGTCACCTGGAAAACACTTTAGATATTTGTTGGGTCTGTTAGTTAAATGGATAGTTTTTTATTATTCAATGTAAAATAACTAATTACAAATTTAAACAAATTATTTATTTTATTTTTTTAGACATTTTATTTATTTATTTGAGGGGAGGGGGCAGAGGGAGAGGGAGAAGCAGACTCCCCGCTGAACAGGAAGTCTGACACAGGGCTGGATCCCAGGACCCTGAGATCATGACCTGAGCTGAAGGCAGACGCTTAATGACTGAGCCACCCAGGCGTCCCTGAACACATTATTTTATTTATTTATTTATTTATTTATTTATTTATTTATTTATTTATTTATTTATTTATTTTAAAGATTTTGTCTATTTATTTGACAGAAGGAGAGACAGCAAGAGAGGGAACACAAGCAGGGGGAGCGGGAGAGGGAGAAGCAGGCTTCCCGCCGAGCAGGGAGCCCGATGTGGGGCTCGATCCCAGGACCCTGGGATCATGACCTGAGCCGAACGACTGAGCCACCCAGGCGCCCCTGAACAAATTATTTTAAATAAAAGTTGCCTAGGAAGCAAGCAGCTTTCTAGATTTGAAAATGAGAAGGTGGGGACTGACAGGGGGATAAAGGATGAAAAGTTGAAGGCTTTTGGTTATACTTTCCTCCAAGTGTTCTAACTCTGAGCTGGGAGTAGAAATAGTCCGTAGAGTATAGTCAAGTAGAATCTAAAGGGTGCCCCGAAACAACAGCAGCATGCGTCCCAGGGTGACCCTTGCCAGCTGGGACCGAGCCCCCGCTAGCCACCAGCACCATCAGTGAGCACCAGGGGTTTGCCAGGAGGACGTGATCAGGGGAAGGCTGTTGCTCCGTGGTTAACACTTCCACCCAGCTCCATGCGGGCAAACATCCAAATTAGACAAAACTGATGGCCAGGCTACTGCTCTCCATTTCCACATCTGTTTAGGTTCCTCTTGGTTCTTGCTCCAGACATGATTTCTGCATTCTGACTCCTGGCTGATCCGGTTCCTGCAGCTTTCTTTGTTTCTGGTCTTACTGAGTGAGTGTCCATCCTTGGCTAATAAATAAGCTACATTCTCTGACGCACGGCTTCCTTTAGCTGGCTGCCTTCATTCCTCCACATGTGGTGGAACATCGGTGCTCCAGGCTCCGAGTCAGCTCTGTCCTGTGTGGTGAGTTCTCCCCTGGCAGGTCCCCAGCAGCGGCGGCCGCACCTCCTTCCTCGAGGTCACTCTACGCTTCCCGCCCCAGCAGGCTTGCTTCCTCCAGGAGCCCCGCAGCACTACCACAAGCTATTTCCTGGCTCAGGTTTATCCAGATAGACGACTTGGTTGCTGAGATAATTCCAGAATTCTGATGGTCCCAGCTTGGAATAAGAAGGAGAAAGTAAGCAAATTTTGACGATAATGATAGAGGTTGATGTTTCATAGGTAAAATTATTGACTTAACACCCACGTCTATATTTATCTAAGATCTTCCTCACTTGTTCTTTCAACGGGTATTTATTGAGCATATTTCAAGTGCTGGGAATTGTTCTAGCAACTAAGGATATAGCAGAGACTAAAAAAAAACAAAGTTTGGGTACTCAGAGCTTACACTGTACATCTAATGGGATTTCTTAGAGAGAGGAGGTAAATAATTAATGATTTAAAGAGTTCTACTTTAGAGAGGGGAGAACTTTCAGTGTCTAATTGGTATGCTAATATATGCTCTCAGTTAATCACAGATAAAGTAACCATTAATTCTGTGGCCCCTACCTGAAATCAGGGCACAGTGTTCCAAAAGGTATAGTCTTGCAAGCCTTAAAGAGTTGAGACATAGCAAATATCCTGGCCTGTGTTTTTTTCCAACTTTTTATTATGAAAAATTCCAAACATTCAGAAAAGTCGAAAGACTAGTGCAGAGAACAATTACATACTTATAATCTAGATCGATTATTAACATTTTGCTATATCTGATTGACCTGTAATTATTTATGTATTTTCAACTTATTATTTGAAGATAATCTCAAGCTTGCAAAAGAGTTACAAGAAAAATTCAAAGAATCCTCTCAAATCCTTTTTTACCTCTATTCACCAATTGTTAAATTTTTGCTCCATTTGTGTTTATATTCTGTCTGTGTAATGTGTGTATGTAGTTTTTCCGAATCATTTGAGAGGAAATTACATACCTCCCAGCTCCCTTCTCCCTATATATTTTAGTGTCTATTTCTTAAGAGCAAAGACATTCTTCTACATAATTGCTGTATACTTAATAATCACAGGAAATTTTAAGTTGATGCAATACTTTTAGCCAATCCCTAATCCATGTTCTAGTTCTGTCAATTGCTTCAATAATGTCCTTTTTGGCCTTCTATTCTTCTCTAGTATAGGATGCAGTCCAGAATCATATATTACATTTAGTTGCCATGTGTCTTTAGTCTCTTTTAATCTGGAACATTTCCATAGCCTTTCTTTGTCTTTGATGACATTGGCATTTTTAAAGAAAACAGAACTTAAAAAAAAAAAAAAAAAGTTCCTCATTTAGGGGTTGTCTTTTTTGTTTTTAAGGATTTTATTTATTTATTTGACAGACAGAGACACAGCAAGAGAGGGTAAACAAGCAGGGGGAGTGCGAGAAGGAGAAGCAGGCCTCCCACGGAGCTGGGAGCCCGGTGCGGGTCTCCATCCCATGACCCTGGGGTCATGACCTGAGCCGAAGGCAGACGCTTAACGACTGAGCCACCCAGGCGCTCCTAGAGGTTGTCCGATATCCATCTCGTGTCACAGGTTGAGTTCTTCTAGAAGAAAACTCAGAGACAGAGTTTAATGATTGGATATTAGATTGTGTCCTTAGGATCAATACCCGTGTGTGGAAGGTGGAAAGACAATTGGGCAGGGGGAGAAATTGAGCTGCAAGGTAGGACTGGCAACCATAGCGAGAGGTGGGCCTGTGAAGCTAAAATGGACCCATCAGAATTTCCCCCCACGAGGCCACCATGGCCAGGCCTTTCTACTTCCCTTCCGATCCTCACTGCAGGTGAGCCACTCTAGAAGGCATGGCCCCAGAAAGGAGCTCTATGTAGTAACAGCGGCCTCTGAAAGGCTGCTCATTGGACTCTGTCTCTTGATGGCTCGCCCACAAGCTTGGGCAACAAGTTTGGGATCTAGACTATGTAGTAACTATACCTCATTAAAAAAAAAATAAAGGCAAAAAATCAATATCTAACCAATTGTCACAGATTACATTGTTTTTCTTTTTTTTTTTTTTTTCTTTTTTTAAAGAAAGCTCTAGGGGCGCCTGGGTGGCTCAGTGGGTTAAGCATGTGCCTTCGGCTCAGGTCATGATCTCAGGGTCCTGAGATCGAGTCGCAGGTGGGCTCCCTGCTCAGCGGGGAGCCTGCTTCTCCCTCTGTCTCTCCCTCCAGCTCGTGTTCTCCCTTGTGCTCTCTCTCTCTCTCAAATAAATAAATAAAAGCTTTAAAAAAGAAAAAGAAAGCAAGCTCTACATGTAATGTGGGTCTTGAACTCATGACCCCAGATCCAGAGTTGCATGTTCCACTCACAGCCAGTCAGGCACCCCTCTTTTCTCTTTTAATCTGGAACTACCCTTCTATTTGTTTTTCCTTGACAAAGGCTAAACAGAACAGGTCTGATGTCTTGAAGAATCTTCCTGTTTTTCAAATTTTCAGTGTTTTGACATTAAGTCACAAGAACTGAGGAAAATACCATTTGCTTTTAATTCAATGATTTTAAGTATTAATACAGATGAAACAATTTTCAAAGATGTGGACTATCTTTGCTAGCATAGTCATTGAAGGCCCACTTTTATATTAATTATTAATAAAGGAGAATCATAGAGAAGAGATAAAATGATTTATGACACCAATTTTATTACATATTTATATAATCGAGTTAACTCAGTATTTGTGCCTGTGTGTGTATATATAGCTAGATACTACTTAACCTTCACATTTTCTTCTCTAGCAAAGAACGAAACAAAAAGCTGCTTTGTGTTTTTTCTGTAATTTGCTAGTGAAAACAGGAAATGAAAGAATCATATTATCTTGTCCCATCATATTATGTTGTACCATAATCATATTACATGATATTGTTACTAAAGCTTCTTTAGTCCTTTAAATGTAGCACTCATTATAAGCAGCTCTAATCCTCTTAAAATATTATGACTCATTCATTATAACAAATTAAGGAAGACATGAGACACAAAGATCTTTTCAGATTATTTCCAGACAGGCTTCTTTAACTAATGTCCTTCAGTTGAGCTAGTTATAAGTTTTCTGATGGAAAATAATTATCTCTGCTAGGTATTAGTCAAATACTTTCAAAATTTGTCAGTGGCCACCACCTTGACAAGGGACAGGAGTATCTTCCTCTCTCCTGCTCTCCTTCCCTCCATCCCTCCTCTCTCCTTTTTTCCCTTGTTTTATGGAAAGAATTTACTGCTAAAAGTATATCATAGTACTCATTTTCCACCCAAACAAAGATCTATCCCATAAACATTAAAGGAAGTGGGAAATCATCAACATAAAATTTACAACTTTTAAAGCTAAAGATTTAGTGTTACGTGAGGATAAAATATAGTAGAGAATTGGTCGATTTTGCCTATTTTGAGCCCATATGTTTTGATTCAGCACCATTCCTTGAATATTCATTGTGTTTAAGTCTCTGTACTGGACCCTTTGATAAGTCACAAATTTGACTGATTGATTGATTCACTCATTTATTCATTCATTCACTTTTATAGTCTCTACAACCAAAGCAAGTTTAGGAAGGAGAAGAAGGTGGTGGAAAAATATACATGTTTCCATAGGAGTTTAACTAGTAAGTGGACCATATTACTATTCTTAGACTTAATAAGCCTAATTTTTTATTCTTTAACTCGTTTTAAAGATTGATTTATTTATTTATTTCAGAGATTGAGAGCGAGCAAGGGTGAGCAGGAGGGGTAGAGGGAGAGAGACCATCTCAAGCAGACTCGGAACTGAGCACAGAGCCTGACTCGGGGCTTGATCTCACGACCCTGAGATCATGACCTGAGCTGAAACCAAGAGTCAGACGCTTAACCTAGGCACCCCTAAGCCTAATTTTTTAAAGAACACCATGCTTTTTGAGCCACGTGGTTCCCATATGCACAAAGTATGCCTATTCAAACTCCCCATCCAGGTGACATGAGCAAAACTAGCAGAGGAAGGACCTCAGAAAACTCTCTTGTCCACAAAGCAGCAAGGAACTGGCAAAATGGTCTGAATTGACTTTTTCAGAACTCTGATATTTATCCAAAGGCTTGGGCAACAATCTGGGAGTGTTCGTCAAAATCAAACAAAAACAACAAAATTGAAAATGGCTTAATCTCAGTAAAAGAAGTGAGCTGTGTGGCACGTATAACTTGCTCTAGTCTTACCCTGCTTTGCAATCTTCTTGAAAACTAACAACCTGCATCCCAGTGAAGACCAGCAGTCTGGTAGCAACTGAAAGGAACAGAAAGTAGTTTGGGAACTCCTTAAAAGCTTCATTCCCAGAGAATTATTATGTACCTGTCTGGTGGCTCCCTGCAAAGCCTCACTTGCAAGACTATCCATATTTGATCCAAGTCAGCTCACCTACGGTGAAAAGCTTTTTCCCGTAAACATTTATCGAAAATAATAACAGGCAGTTATTTAGCTTTGCAGCTGCCTGAGGAGACGGATACCAGTTGAGGGAAAACATTAGACTAACCAAAAGCTTTATTAAAAAAAAAATTTAAGATTTATTTATTCATTTATTTGAGAAAGAGTGCATGCGCGCGTGAGGGGCAGAGGGAGAAGGAGGAAGATGATACCCTGAATCCAGGCTCCATTCAAGACCCTGAGATCATGACCTGGGCCAAAACAAAGAGTCAATGCTTCACTGACTGAGCCACCCAGGCACCCCTAACCAAAAGCTTTAAAATAAAGACTTGAGGAATAAGACATACCGAGAGGCTTTGACAAGCTCTGACGTATACCTGAGAATCAAGAAGGCCACATGCAAGTATAGGGTTTTGCTCGTGCCCAGGGTTCTGTGCATTGCCAAGAAAGCCATGAAAAGGCCCTAAGCTTTCACCCTGGATGAACTTGAAGGTTCTGTGAGCAGAAAATGAAGGCTAAGGCAGAGTTGAAAGTGTGCCCCCAACATGCATCAGCGCCCCTCACTAAAAACTAGGAGACTTATTGGTTCCAGGCATTTAAGGAAATTTCTGGGTCCTACATTATACCTTCTGAGCTTTGCAAGGTGTAGCAACAAAGGAAAGGTTGCATAAGCCATGGCTTTGATGTTTCTCTGCATTCTTGATTCCCCCCATTTCAGTTCAGGCCACTAAGAAATATCCTTACTTTCTTGCCAGCTCAGCCATACATTTAAAAAGATGATTTTATGTTTAATCCAGTGTTTTTCAAGGTTTTGTAGTGAAAAGTGTTTAAAGAATACCTAGAGTATCTAGAGTACCATATTGCCAGAAACATAACTCCATCCAGCTTTTGAGCTATTAGGAGGAATCTACATACACTGTCAATTCACATCTGAATATATATATATTCAGGCGTAAGACATCATGTAGATTTCACCGATTGCCTTGCTGGAGCATCTCACTTGTCTTTGTCTGCTATTCAGCCTCCGAGCCAGGCTCAAAGCAGCTCCTGTTTTCTCTCCTTATCCAGGAGGGGCCCCAGCAACTCAGACACCTCCCTCTCCCTCAGCAGCTGACTCTACCCACTTTTCTTGTTGCACATCTGTCCAACTGCTGTATTCTTTGCTCCACAAACATTTATCTTTACCTTAAAATCTTTTACTGTTAATTACCAGAGGAGAATAGTAGATACCAGAAACATGATCGGTATAAGAAATTTCCAAGCATTTCATAATTTTACAAAAGGTCTTAGAATCATGGTCCCAATTTCCTTCTAGAGTGAGTTTTTGTCTTCCAATTTTATTCTCTTAGGGAGTTGTTCCATATTTGGTGAAGGCCAAAGGGATCCTGTTTTCAAACATGACCCTTCTTCTTAAATTGAAGATGGAAGGGCCTATGGATGCTATCAGGGCAGAACAAAGGTGTCCCTGTCCTTGTCCAGAATCGCCAGATTGAATGATTCCCAAATCAGTCATCCTCTGTCCTGATCAGGAATATCATGGGGGCGTCTGGGTGGCTCAGTCAGTTAAGGGTCTGCCTTCAGCTCAGGTCATGATCCCAGGGTCCTGGGATCGAGCCCCGCCTCGGGCTCCTTACCCAGCGGGAAGCTTGCTTCTCCCTCGGCCTGCCACTTCCCCTGCTTGTGCCCCCTCTCTCTCTCTGATAAATAAATAAATAAAATCTTTTTTTTTTTTAAAAAGGAATATTATGGGCATTATTTTATAATCCTATTTTTAGATGCTCAAAATACCCACATATCAGCTAGACTTTGACTGTGGTCCTACTTTTAACCCCCTGGTTAGCACAAAGCTTTATTCCCTTCTGCCACGTTGATTTGATAATATGTTAGACCGCTTTACTCTCTGTCCTTTATATTTTAGCCTTTCTTTCCTATTTTCCATCTCATTGTCTCGCTTTGCTACATTTTAGGTACCCTCTTCAGATATATCTTCTAGTTTACATTCTACCTTTGACTGGGTCTAAGCTACTACTTTATGCATCCAGTAAAATAAATATCAATATTAACTGTGTAATTTCTAAAAGCTCTGCATGATTCTTTATAAAACTTTCTGGACCCAAAGTAGATATTTTGCCTAAAATCCTAGGAATAATTAGTACTTCTGTCTTAGGTATTCAGGGATTTTTTTTCTACCCCCACCACTCCATATTCAGGTATTTATGTGTTCTACTAACTCTCTGTTTTTCTCATGTATAAAATGAAGGGACTAGATTAAATTGTCTCTGACATCTCATTTCACTTTAACAGACAATAATTCTATGATCTTGGGTGCCTGGGTGGCTCAGTTGGTTAAGCAACTGCCTTCAGCTCAGGTCATGATCCCAGGGTCCTGGGATCGAGTCCCGCATCGGGCTCCCTGCTCTGCGGGGAGCCTGCTTCTCCCTCTCCCACTCCCCCTGCTTGTGTTCCCTCTCTCGCTGTGTCTCTCTCTGTCAAATAAATAAATAAATAAAAATCTTTTTTAAATAAATAAATAAATAAAATTTAAAAAATAATAATAATTCTACGATCTTTAAAGATTTACTTATTTATTTGAGAGAGAGCGAGTGCTCGCGTGTGAGCAAGGGGAGGGGCAGAAGGAGAGGGAGAGAGGGAATCTCAAGCAGACTCCCCCTGAGCACGGAGCCCAATGCAGGACTCAATCCCACAACCCTGAGACCATGCATGACCTGAGCCGAAATCAGAAGTCAGACAGAAGCACTAATATTGGGATGCCTGGGTGGCTTAGTCGGTTAAGTGCCATGCATGACCTGAGCCGAAATCAAAAGGCAGGCACTTAACTGACTAAGCCACCCAGGCACCCCAATAATTCTATAATCTTTGGCCATGCTAACTTCAGCCTCTTTCAAAGAGATTAAAGAATAGAAATTGGTTTGTAAAGGGAGAACTCCCCTTCCCCAACTAATAAGGGCAAGTTGAAAAAGATGAAAACAAAGAGAAATGGCAGCTACATCTTTGGGGGTGAAAATGACATATAAGAAAATTGCTTCCCATCACGGTACAGTACATGGCCTACTTTTATCCTTCCTGGCACCCCAGCCCTCCAAACCCACTTCGTGAAGGAGGCCCCGCATGTGCGCGTGTACTAGCAGGAGACTGTGGCTAAGCCACAGAATCAGAACTGTACATCCTGACCATCGGCCGGGAGAACCAGCAAACTGTATCAGGTATAGCATTAGGGTTTCAGGGTTGGCAGAGCTTTAGACAGCATCAAGCCCGGTCACACTTAACTCCTGGTGTCCTCCTACAAAACTCTCAATTTGTGGTTGCCTCATTAAACACCTCCGCGTATGAGAAATGTGCCATCATCTGACACAGCTTTGCACTAGAATGAAAGCTCCATGGGTTCTGTTCACCGCTATTCACTCCTATTTGTTCAGGGCCTAGAACATATAGTAGATGCTCAATAAATATTTTCTAAAATGTTTTTTGACAGATATTGTTAAAATGAATAAACATCTTAACAACTATCATCTTCAGGAAGTTTTGCCTTGGGTTGAGCTAAAATGTGTCTTTTTCTCATGTCCTTAGTTTTGCTCTCTGGTCAGATAAAAGTTCCCTCATCTGCATACCAGATCTTGAACCATCTGAAAAAAGTTACCCTGCTCTGAGGCACCTGGCTGGCTCAGTCAGAAGAGCATGTGACTTTTGATCTCAGGGTTGTGAGTTTGAGCCCCATGTTGGGTACAGAGCTTACCAAAAAAATAAATTAAAAAAAAAAGTTATCCTGTCCTTTCTTTTCTAGAATGAATTGCTTCCACCAATTCATTCAGCGTTCCTCACATGATGTAATTTTTAAGCTTTCTCTCTGTCCTGTTGTCTCTTTTCTGGACATGCTCCAGTTTACCATTGTTCCTCTGAAACTGTAATTCGCAGAAAAGAATACAATACTCCCAGGTGCAACCTGACCAGTTCAAGCAGAGTTGGACAAACACTCCCTTAATTCTATTAGAACATTTCAAGGACAAATTCACCTTTCCCCCCGCTTTTTTTAAAGCAGTCACATCCGTTTGTGGACTCACATAGAGCTCACGGTCAAGGAGAAGTCTTAGTTTGATGCAGAAATTCAGCACGTCTAAATGTCAGAACAGGTTGCCACTAGGCAAATGTCAGAACAGGACACTAGTCACAGTGCCTTTGGTGAATGGTGCATATCGTGGAAATATGAGTGGAGTTGCTGGGCTGGGACCCCGCCCAGGGAGACCACATCAATTCCCTTCTCTTGGATGATAAAAAGGCCCTGCACAAGCCATTAGCCCATCTTCTCTATCTCTTTGATGTAGGCTTACCAAACCCATCTTAGGAAAAAAATTCAGGGCCTGTAATTGCTGCCTAAGCACATTACCAACTAGGAAAACCTGTCAGGAGATGATTTGTTTTCTATAGTAACTGGCATGAAGTTCAACGCAGGTGTTGCTTAACAAGTGAATTCTGAAGTGAGAGAAGACAGGTAATTTCTAACGAACATTCTGGACACTGCCTTCAAGTCCTATTTAACAGGTCAGTATGGTGAAATCAGATTTTTTTTTAAGATTTTATTTATTTATTTGACAGAGAGAGAAACAGCAAGAGAGGGAACACAAGCAGGGGGAGTGGGAGAGGGAGAAGCAGGCTTCCCGCGGAGCAGAGAGCCCAATGCGGGGCTCGATCCCAGGACCCTGGGATCATGACCTGAACTGAAGGCAGACGCTTAACAACTGAGCCACCCAGGTGCCCCTGAAACTAGATTTTTTAAGAAGTAATAGGAAGGCCATTCTGAATATCTCTTTTCAGAACCTTCAAAACTTGATTATCTTGAACGCAAGCAAAACTAAAGTGTCTTCAACTCAAGCCCTCTATGGTTACTATTAATATGACTCTGTATGGTGGTTTTATTTTATTTTTTAAGATTTTATTTATTAATTTGAGAGATCTGAGAGAGAGAGAGAGCACAAGCAGGGGGAGTGGCAGAGGCAGAGGGAGAAGCAGGCTCCCCTCTGAGCAGGGAGCCCGATGCGGGGCTCCATCCCAGGACCCTGGGATCATGACCTGAGCTGAAGGCAGCCACTTAGCTGAATGAGCCACCCAGGCACTCTTGTATGGTGGTTTTAAAGATGAACTTAGAATTGCCATGCTTTAGATTTTATTTATTTATTAGAGAGAGAGGGACGGAGAAAGCATAAGCAGGGGGAGGGGCAGAGGGAGAAGCAAACTCCCCGCTGAGCAGGGAACCTGATGCGGAACTCGATCCCAGGACCCTGGGACCACGACCTGAACCAAAGGCAGATGCTTAACTGACTGAGCCACCCAGGCGCCTGCTTTTTCTGCTTTTAATAACTTTCTGTAATTGGACTTCAGGTTAAAATGGTTTGTCTACCTTTGCCTTGTTAGAGGAAATCTATGATGAACAGAAAAGATACAGGAACCTTTGCTAAAAGTAAAATTAAAAAAATTTTTTTTATTGTATCAAGTGGTTTGTTACGGAGTTCCTTCTAAGTTCCTTGCCAGGAAACAAACTGCTTATATTATGTTTCTTTGAAGATATATTATAGGACTTGTATAGGTGCCAAAATATTTTCTGATTTGAGTACCAGGTGAAGCACTTAGCTTTTGAGTTCTCCAAGTACTGAGTCGATAGGAACAGTGCAGATATATGCATACGTCCACTCTTTCTCCCATACCACTGTATTTAATGACTTTCACAAGATCCCTTTTCTTTCCCTCAAATACCAGACCTCCGTCTCTGGGACAAGGTGAATCATATCAAAGATGAAAGAAAGATATTAAATAAATGCAGATTATTTTATTGTATAGTTACTGTGTCCAGGACCAATTTACAAAATAATATAGTTAAGAGACCTCAGAAGTGGTTCATCCCTCTCATTTCTACCACTATAGACAGTAAGTAAATGGAAAAGCTGCCTCTTGTAAGATGAACTAAGAAAGAAAGAAAGCTCTTAAAATACAGTCCTAGGTTTTACCATTGGACCAGGGTCTGATGATATTCCTTCCTTACCCCTTCCTTCCTTTCTTCCTTCCTTCTTCATTTATTTTTTTTTCTTTCTTAGTCAAGGAAGGAAGAGGGGAATATATAAATGCTCTCTCTCCTTACCTTCTAGTTACGCAAACACAAATATGAAGACCTAGCTAGGCAGTGGAGATTCTATTTCTTTGGCAGTCCCCCAGCTGTTTTGGGCACCACTGCATGTTTATAACCTTTTCTCACAGATGTTACATTTTATGAAATCTGACTCATTAGGGTGGTACTAGTATCTTTAGATGGAAAGAAATCCCTGAGGGCTGGATGATTACGCAAGTCTGCTTCACTCAAAACCTGAAATATTTGAATAGCATATTTCCCGGGGAAAAAAAAGAATTTGCCGTAATTAAATAAATCAGAGAGCAATGATTTTATTATTATTTTTTTTCTGGGAAGAAAGAGAGAGGGACAATGTTCTTGTTCGGGGAGGTTTTGGTTTTATTTGCAGAATGTTTCTAATTTGTGTGGGCTTTTCCTTTTGGACCTTGGTCTATAATTTTGTTTCAATGTGCAAAAAAACACTGACTAGAAGACATTTTTTGAATGCCCACTCTGTGCAAAGCACCAGATTTGGTGCTACTTGGAGGCATGGAGGGTAGTTAAAGAGCTAGAATACATTGTCCCGCCATCTTTGCGCTTCTCATAAAAGTTTAAAATTAAATGTCCCCTGTATTTTCCAGAGGAGACCCCTGGGGTCCCCAGTGGGAAGGTGACTCTTCCAGAGTCATGCAGCTAGTAACATGCAGAACTAAGACTTACAACCATCTCTCCTTAGTTCCAAAGCATTTTCAACACCCCAGGCTACTTGGTACCTGTGGACTTAAATGGGGTCAAGTGTTATGGCAGGGCCAACACTACAGGATGAAGCAATTGACACAAAATTGTCACAGGTACCAAAAATCTCATTAATCAAAATGAATGCAAAACATCTGCTGAACAAAAAAATATCAAAATTGTAAGCGAAGTCAGGATCTGGCCCTGCTCTTATATGACCCTGCCTCACTTGCCTTACTCTGATCTTGGCCCTACATCATGCAATCTGAACTCTTGGGTGAGCTAAGGGGGCAAACAATAAGGAAATATTCCCATGGCTGGGATAATAGTAAATTATTATTATAATTGTAAGTTGTAATGGAATCCTTGAATGTATAGAGTGAGATGCCCCGATGTTTGGAGATAGATCACAAACTATCCACAGTAGTGTATTGATGTAAAATCGCTCACGATTGTTTTATTATTTTCTTTAAGATTTTATTTATTTGTCAGAGAGAGAGAGCACGCAGAAGCAGGGAAAGCAGCAGGCAGGGGGAGAAGCAGGCTCCCTGCTGAGTAAGGAGCTCAACTTGGGGCTCGATCCCAGAACCCTGGGATCATGACCTGAGCTGAAGGCAGATGCTTAACCTACTGAGCCACTCAGGCACCCCAAATAAAATCTTTTAAAAAGAGAAAAAAGAAAGAAACAAGAAAACTTGAGATGTGACAGTGGGTCTTGCTAACATCTAGGGAACACTGTTTCCATAATGAACCTGGATCCCTTCAAAGGTTCTGGACAAAATGGAGCCTCACAGTGAGGTTTGGTTGGAGGGCTTTGATCAGAAGTAGAAACTGGGTTAAACGTTTTCTTCCCTGGGCGCCTGGGTGGCTCAGATGGTTAAGCGTCTGCCTCCAGCTCAGGTCATGGTCTCCAGGTCCTGGGATCGAGCCCCACATTGGGCTCCCAGCTCAGCGGGGAGTCTGCTTCTCCCTCTCCCTCTGCCTCTCCCTCTGCTTGTACTCTTTCTGTCTCTCTCTCACTCTCAAATAAATAAATAAATCTTTTTTTTTTTTTAAGTTTTCTTCCCTTTTTTTTATTTTCTTCTCTCTCATCCATGTCCTATGCCCGAAGCAGTAAGCTAGGACCTGGGTACATGCCATTTGAAAGTACCCTTGCCCTTAGGAAGCCAAGAAGAAATCCCAGTGAATCCAGGAGGAAAGGAGAAGCCTTTGACAAATTCAGTCCTCTGGGTTCATACATGGTCCAGTTCACCAAGAGAGACTTCACCTGCTACAGAGCCGTGAAGACTATGCACTTGCGTGAATGTCCTCAGACATCCAGCCACAGAGCTATGTGGGAGTTGGTTTAGGTTCCTGGTCAGACAGTTTGGTTCTTCACTTTTCCATATTTTGCAGGGACTTTAACAGCAGAGTCAGAACCAGCCCCAGGAACAGAATAGTTTCTGGGTAAACGGGGGCCTATGACACAGGATTAATACGCATCTGCGACAGGAGCTCAGAGTTACAACCTGCGTGCCCAGGCTGGTCCCCTGCACCTAGGGGTGGGGGTGGCAGGTGGTGAGTGGTGAGGAAGTCTAAGAAAGAACCCAAGCAGCTCTCATGTCATTCTCAGCTTCTTCCTATCTAGTAATCCTCGTTTGTAGGGAAGACTGCTTCATTTTTGGTTTGGTTTGGTTTGGTTTGGTTTTTTTCATTTAGCCACAGGTATCGCTCTAGTAAAGGAAAGTAGAATTATTCTCTAAAGTCAGTGTCATTCTCAGAATCTCTCCTGCCTGAGAAAGGCTTCTTGTGCCTGGGGTGCCTAAAGGTTAAGAACATGTACATTCACAAATTTGGATAAGAATTTGAACGATGCCAGCTTGCTGGCCGATGGTTTTTCCAAGTTCAGCAATTTTCCTCGTCTTCAGTGTCCTAATCGGTAGATAGAAAATAAGGGCTCAAAAATAATCTCAAGAACAGTTGTCATAGATTCTTGCTCTTAAAAGATGAAGTTAAAGACCCCCCTTCGTGCATGCCTCCGTGCCTTCTGGAGCCTCCCCATCAGGCAGTCAGCCTGTGCCCAAACCCTGCTCAGTGCCCACCCAATGCTATGCATCTGTTTGCCCGATTTGTTGGCTGGTAGGTTTTTAACATTCTCCGTTTTGAACAGCTATAAATTCTTGTTTCTACTAAGCCAAAATTTTCCTGGCTGTTATGCCAACATATTTTTTGCCCTAGCTCCAACATGAGAAACACAGAGAGTAAATGTCTCATTTTTTCCTCATCTTCGAGTATCTGCAGACAGCTATCAGACTCCTTCAGTTTTCCTTTCTCGCTGGCTTGCTTCAAACATGCCAACAAAGACATAACTTCGAGTCCCCTCAGTCTCCCGAGTCCTTCCTTTTACGCTGCCTTCGCTTTCCAGTGGTCTTCTCGAAATCTGTTTTGCCAACCTTAACAAACTCCTCCTAAGGCAGATTGACCATGACAAGATGGGGCTGAGGCTGCCAGCTTTGTTTTCATTACCATAAAATCATTTTAAATGTTCATGAAGAATGGCTCTAAACCATCAAAATAACAGTTCTGGAACCCAACTGTTTGATAATGATCCGTTGGCAAGACTTTCAACTTAGGCTTTATTTTATCTTCTGCAACTACATTTTATCCCACGCCCCCTCCCATGTCCTCCCAGGGAGGGGAAAAAGGCAAAAATATTGTCAGGCATAATCTTACATGAATGGGCGGAAGTTCTAGAATTGTTGCCCTTCCCTCCAGCCCCCACATTTTTGCTGGGTGTTGAAAAAACTTTACTGTTGCAACCAAAACAAATTTCCTTTCCAATTCCTTGACCAAGTTCACTTACCACCTCTCCCAGTGATACACAGTATTGTTTTGTGAAGTGGCTACAAATTCAGTCTATTCTGCAAGTCCCTTGATTTCTGTTCCTTCTTTAGAATAGCCTTCCTTCTCCTTTTTAATTTTTTTTTTTTTTAAGATTGATTGATTGATTTTAGAGAGCAAGGGAGAGAGCATGAGAGCATGCAAGTGGGGACGGGGCAAAGGGAGAGAATCTCAAGCAGACTCCCCACTGAGAGCAAAGCCTGATGCGAGCCTCCATCTCAGGACCTATAAGATCACGAGCTGAGCCGAATCCAACAGTCTGACGCTTAACCGACTGAGCCACCAAGGCGCCCAGGCCTTCTCTCTCCTTAACAAAGGAAACGTCTTAGTATAAATTAAAGTAAGACACCAGTGGCTGCCCATTCAGTTTCCACCCGAAATTGGGTATTCCCCTTGGACTTCTGTAAATGTCATTGACAATACGTGACTGAGAAGCAGGACGTCTTCAGTGCCAAGTAATGATGAGATAGAAAACCGGTATGTTATGGTAGGCTGCACAGAGTTATACTGGGTGCCCCTGACGTTTCGGAATTTAAACCATGGGTGGTACCTACTTATGAGAGGTCGTGTTATCAGTGAGGTGCCCTGTTGTGACTCCTGCTGCCAAAATCAATTCTTCAGGAGACATAACACTGTCAGAAGACATTTAAAAAGATGAAAGCTTTAGTGTTGACCATTTATGTGAATGAAAATATCCAAAAATAAATTGGGAAAATTCAGGTCTCTAGCAGCTGTGTAGTCATATGCCCTACAAAAATAAAGTTACACAAGTCCTGTGCCATCGAGGTTTTCAAACTCAGTACCCGCATTCCTTCTGCTAAAAAATTACTTGAAAAATCCCTTTTCAAGGAAATACTGATTTGGGGTTTTCTCTTTGCTATGACCAAGGTTTTGAAACATTACGTTATTGATGGTGGTGATTCTCCCAGACTCTGGGTAAAATTTGAAAAGAAGTGAGATAAAGACCTAGACTGTGTTGGGGTGCCTGGCTGGCTCAGTTGGTAGAACACGTGAGTCTTGATCGCGACTCTTTATCTCAGTGTCATGAGTCCGAACCCCATGTTTGGCATAGAGCTTACATTTAAAAAGAATGAAAAAAGTAAAAAGGCCTAGACCATATCCTTATTCAAAAGTAAATAGGTAGCTTATTTAAAAGAGAGAAGTAAGAGGAATATAATGCTCTATAGTATTCCATTTTTCACCACTCTTGGCCAGATATGGGGATAATAATGGTATCTGAGGGCTAGACACAGGGGGGCCCCCAACTCAAACACCTTCAGAAAGCAGGTGTCTAACAATGTGTGAACTCCATACAGATTTAATATTTTTAAAAATATGAAGCCCACAAAACAAAACAAGTTTTTTTAAAAAGATTTTATTTATTTATTTGAGAGTGCCTGTGTATGGGAATAAGCAGGGGGGAGGGGCAGAGGGATAAGTAGGCTTCCCACTGAGCAGGGAGCTGGTTGTGGGGCTTGGATGTAGGGCTCGGATGTAGAGCTCAATCCCAGGACCCTAAGATCATGACCTGAGCCGAAGGCAGACACTTAACCAACTGAGCCCCCCAGGTGCCCCTAAACAAAGCAAGTATTTATTTATTTATATTTTTTAAAGTTATTTAGGTAATCTCTACTCCCAACGTGGGGCTTGAACTCATGACCCCAAGACCAAGAGTGGCTTGCTCTTCTGACTGAGCCAGCCAGGCGCCCCCAAAACAAGTTTTTTTTTAGTTTTTAGTTTTTTTAGTTTTATTTATTTAATTTTTTAGAGAGAGAGAGAGGCAGAGGGAGAGGGAGAGGGAGGGGGAGACTCTTAAGCAGGCCCTCTGAGATCATGACCTGAGCCAAAATCAAGAGTCGGACACTTAACAGACTGAGCCACCCAGGCTCTCCTCTGCCAAAACAAGTTTTTAAATCTCTGCTTAAAATCTTCTCACACTTTTTTTTTTAAGATTTTATTTATTTATTTGAGAGAGAGAGATAGCGAGAGAGAGCACAAGCTGGGAGGAGAGGGAGAAGCGGGCTCCCTGTTGAGCAGGGAGCCCGATGCGGGGCTCGATCCCAGGACCCTGAGATCATGACCTGAACCGAAGGCAGACACTTAACTGACTGAGCCACCCCAGAGGCCCCACTTCTCACACTTTTCATGAAGTAACACAAACAAGTCCTCTTCTGTTCTACCTCCCCCTCCACTGTGTGCTGGATTTAGTCCTGAACTGGCAACAATCAATAATCAAATCATGAATATGCTTTATGTGCCAGATCCTGAGTAAGCCTCTTTTTGAGGATTTCCTTATGTGATGATTGCAGCCACCCGAAGAGTTAGTGCCATTCCTATACCATTTTACAGGCGAGGAAGCTGAGGTTTTGAGGTAGGAGGTGATATGTCTAAGATTCCAGAGCCAGGAAGAGGTGGGACTGGGATCAGATAACGGGCATTGTGATTCCAGAGCCCATGGACCACTTTATTGCTGAGTATTTCAATTATACCTGTGTGTTCATTAGCTCAAAGTCTCGTAAACAAATTAAGCCTGCAAGTTTCTCCCTGACCCAAAGCTAATCATTCACTGTTTTCTCCAAGCAATCCACAGAGCCATACGGATTGTACGACTCCGGACACGAATTTCTGGGTGAAGCATTGAAACAACGGAGACGTAAGTAGGTGTTGACTTTGCAAATACGTGCTGTGTCCTCTTCAACTGTTCAAGTGGAACCTGGGGTTTAGACTTGCAGTCAGCCTGCAGGTGCCTTTTTATGAAAAGACCTGGACCCCAACAGAATGAAAATAGGTATCATTTCATTTCCACGTAATTCAATTGTTGTTTGTTTTGTTTTTTTTTTTTCACATAAAGGAAGAACTTTCTCCCAACCCCACTGCCTTTAAAAGTGAATAAAACATTTGTATCCCTAAAATTAGTTAGCTTTCCTATCTGAGGTTCATTTTAATGCCAACTCAATAAAAAAGTCATTGTGAAGGTTATATTCAGTTTAGCTAAGCTTCCTGAAAGCATCTATTAATTTCCCCGATGAAAGTCTATCAAAGATGTCTCCCTCATCTTTATTCTCACTCTCATGCCTAAGGCCCTTCCGTCTTTGGCTTCAGTCATGGTGACGTTCTCCCAAACCACTGCCAGACGATCTTTACAAACATTCTTACTTGCTGCAAACATTCTTACTTGCTCCCAACTGGCAACGGAATAAAATCCAAATACTAAACATGACATTCAAGGGCTTCATTACCAGAACACTCCCCTTTTTTTGTTGTCTTTTTTGAGCCAAACCAAAATACTTCCATCTTCCTCGCATGCCAAGGACTGTTGTTATTTATCTTAATGTCTGACATTAAGTAATAAACGACATAAGAACTACAGATAGGCGAGATGTTTCTCTATTAATGGCTATGTGATGCCAGGGCTTGGGGTGGGAGAAACGATATGAAAATCACTGCTCCATCTCCTCCCATTGGACCAACCCAACCTTTTGTTCCAATTTAAACCTCCTTTGCTTCCCTTGACCGAATCAACAGAGTATCTTTATAAAACATTGCTATACTGCAGCATCTTCCAAGTAGAGATTGTTCATCCAAAGGGCAGCAAAATATTCTGCCACTGTCAAACATCTTGAATACAACCTGGGGTGTGGTATAGAGTTTATATTTGATAGCTAGTGGAAAATACTGAGCAATGCCTCCAAATAACCCCCCTCCACACACACACACACACACACACACGCACATACACACACACATTCTTTAAAAAAAAAAAAATCTCTTTCCTAAGAAGATAGCGCTTGGAAAATAAAGTTTGCTGGGTCATGGATCTATGGTATTCACGAGTTTCTCTGTCATGTCCATCGATTCTTTCTACTCATTCCTGTCATCCATTCAGAAGCAAAATACATGTTCCCTCAAGGTTTCCACAGGAGGCACATTCAGCTCTCAAGTTCTTTTTTTTACCAGGGTTGATGGGGGAACTCTACAAGGGCAATCCTCATAGACAAAGATCAGCAACATCAAATCTTTTTCTCTGTTCCAAGTAGATTAGAGACTAACTTTTCTTAAGACTTTTGCAATTGTCCGTAAAAAATCCATCTAACTCATCACTATGGAACTAAATTAAACCCCTTTGCATTCACCAAATGTTCTGCCAGAAGGAATCTTTGTGTTTTGTCAAGGTAGATAAACAAAATGCTTCCCTCTATAGCCGAGCTACATTTAAAAGTTTAAAAGTTGAGGGGCGCCTGGGTGGCTCAGTCGTTAAGCGTCTGCCTTCAACTCAGGTCATGATCCCAGGGTCCTGGGATCAAGCCCCACATTGGGCTCCCTGCTCAGCGAGAAGCCTGCTTCTCCCTCTCCCACTCCCCCAGCTTGTGTTCCCTCTCTCACTGTGTCTCTCTCTGTCAAATAAATAAAATCTTTAAAAAAAAAAAGTTTAAAAGTTGAAAGTCACCTTTAAAAGTAAAATGATACACATTTCTACCAGATGTCTTTCCCCCAAATCATCTGGGTTTTGCAGACGATTTATCACTATGCTTTCTGCCAGGACCCTTGCAGTGAAATCTATTTATTCAGAGAAGAGTTCAGGCTTTGCTATCTTTTAAATCTGAATAGAGCAGAAACCAATTTATTTAATTTTAAAAACAGTTCCCTGCTCCAGGACTAGACATTTGCCACTTGAATCTCTGGGTAAATGTCACCCAGGAATGTGATAATGTGGGTCCTCCCAGAATCTGATTCCCCGCGGTAAACAAACCTCTTCACATTCTTTGGAAACCAAACCATACCCTTCAGGGACAGTCCCCTGATCTCTGCTCCACGCTGAGCGTTTTGCACACGTTTGCAGCCGACTTGGGGGAGCCCGCGTCTGTTCTCACACACAGCGCAGCCTGGCACTTACTTAAATGGCCCCTCAAAAACTGTTATGGTCACGTATACCTTTGTTAGTCTTCATCTCAGTCGGAATAATTTATTTGCCTTTCAGCAGCACATATGGCCTAAGACAAATACAGTAGCTCTTTCCTCTTTCCAGTCAAGTCCGAAAGTCTCATCCTGGCATTGTTATTATTGTGCTCTTCGAAGCATTTCCACATCGAGAACGCTGTACGAGGTCCCGATGGAAAGTCACTGCCGGCCAACACGGATGGACGCTGCCTGTTAAGTAAGAGGCAATGCTTCCTTTAGGCCTGGGTTTAAAGACTCACTTCGCTTGCTGTTCATCTTCATTTTGGGTGACTGCCCAGCAAGGCTCGTTTCTCTCGCCCAGATGTTTCTCTCGTTTCACCGCTGCATCTGATTCTCATCCTTCCATCACTTTCTAAGCCATATGTGCATGTGTACAGAAGCACGTGTGTGTGTGCTGTATCCACATCATTAAACTGAGGACACATTTTCTCGTGTTTTCTTTCTGTATCTCTTTCTGCCCTTTCTCTCTTATCCCACCACAGATGAACACAACACGATTGATGATACAGCAGAATATCAATTTTTAAAAGTTTAAAAAGTCATCTCTAAAAATAAAAATAAAAATAAAAAAGTTGTCTCTAGGGGCGCCGGGGTGGCTCAGTCAGCTGAGCATCCAACTTTGTGATTTTAGCTCAGGTCATCTGATCTCATGGGTCGTGAGATCGAGCCCTGTGTCGGGCTCCATGCTCAGCACAGAGTCTGCTTGTCCCTCTCCCTTTCATTTGTCCCAACTCACAGCTAGTCTGCTGTATTAATTGGTAGAAAGTTAAAGTGAGGGTCTCTGGAGAGGCGTTGAGTAGTCTTAAATCTACAGTCGCCTTCCTGAGACCAAGGGGCAAGTCATTTGCAGAGGCCAATTCAGAGTTTCTATTTCCATTTTAAGGTATAGCCTCCACCTTCACTGTTAAAAGCGCAAAGTTTTCAAGAGTTGGCCCGCCCCAGGGGTCACAAAATCTGTAGATGATCTGAATGCGGTCTGCAGCGGTTTGGTTCTGAAATAGTAGTTTGGAAGCTGGAAGCTTTTCACATTAGTAACATAGATATCCAGCCATTCTTCAAAATCTCTGACAACACTAAGCCCTTATTTCCCACATGGGGACAATTGGCTAGGACGGAGTAGCTGCTGACCACTGTGGGCGAGTCTATTGTTCTTCAGTTCCCTCAAATCCCATTGTCTCCCCAACCTGAACTACCACACCTCTTATGGTTACCTGCCCCTGGGACATTTGAATTTGAAATAGAGGGCAGAGGATGTTTAACCTCTGCCAAAAGAGTATAGGTCTAATATCGTCACAACTCAAGATCTGCCCCTCATTTCCTTATAAAGTAGGAGTCTTATCAGCTTACCATGGTCAATTGCAAACACTCCCTCATATTCGGGTCTCCATGATTGAAAAGAGTGTTCCTTAAATGACTCTTGCTGGGGTAGAGAGATCCTCCTTACAAGGTCAGCTTCTTTCTCTTTCTGTTGTCCCCAAGGGAAGCTCCCCACTCCCTCTCTCCCAGGAAGCTTCCAGAAGCCATGGCCATTGGTAGGAAGAGCCGCTTCCTCAAGGGTTTCTTGCAGCATCTTTTCACAGGACGTGGGCACGGCCAGGTCTCCGCCACAGGGCTTATAGGCAAGGCCCAGGGGAGCTAAATGAGTTAGGATACAGGTCCTGCTGCTTTAGCAAAAGCCCAAAAGAATAGCAGGGCCAATATGTTCTCACTTCCTCCAGAAGGAGAAAGGCCAGAGAAGTAGGGCAGCTGTGCTCCACGAGGTCGTAGGAGGGCCCACGCTTCTTACAGCTTATGAAGACACATGTTTTCCTCATCCAGGTGGTGCAAGATAGCTCCTCACTGCATCCATAGTCTAGCCAATGACAAGAGGGAACAAGGGGTAGTAGAGGGCCTTAAACCCTGGTACACAAGGCCCCCAAACCTGGGGGTCATTTTTTACTCTTCTCTTTCACATCTGGTCCACTAAGAAACCTATTGATTCTGTCTTCAAAATACAAATTAGAAATCAGTCTGTCCTTTTTTTTTTTTTTAAGATTTATTTATTTATTTGAGAGAAAGAGGTAGAGAGAGAGCATGCACGTGAGTGGAGGGAGGGGCCGAGGGAAAGACTCCCCACTGGGTGCAGAGCCCGACCAAGGGCTCAATCCCACAGCCCTGAGATCATGACCTGAGCCGGAATCAAGAGTCAGATGCTCAACCAACTGAGCCACCCAGGCGCCCCAAATTCAGTCCTTTCTCATCACTTCTGCTACCCCCTTGATCCAAACCACCCTCCTCTCTGGCCAGGATTATTCCAATAATCTTCGAATTGGTCTTGTTACTTGTACACTTGCTTGCCCACCACCACGGCCACCACTACCCACAGAGGTCTGTTCTCAGCATAGCAGAAGGAGGATTGCACCATAATAGAAACAGATTACTTTTCTGCTCGGCTCAGATCCTTCAGGGGCATCCCCCGTTTCCCTTAGAGTAAAAAGGGACTCTTAGAGTCCTCCAATGGCCTGCAAGTGTCTACATATCTGACTTCCCACACATCCTTGTTGCTTCTTTTCTTCTACTCTTCTCTTGTTCACCTTGCTCACCCTGTTCTAGACATACTGGTATCCTTCCCATTTCCGGAATATGTTAGAGGCACTTCTGCCATAAGGGACTGGCTGTTCCTCTGCCTAGAACACTCTTGCCTGCAATATCCACACGACTAACTCCCTTACCTCCCTCCGACTTTGTGGTTGCTGGCTTCCCAATGAGTCCTTCTCTGACCACCTTACTGAAAATTAGAGCCCCCTCTCCTTTTCCCTTTATTCCATTCTCCCCCCTCCCCAGTTTTCCTGCAGCACTTACCAGCTTTTAACACACTTTAACACACTATGTAATTTGCTTTTCTATTATGTTTATTTTTTACTCTCTCCGGCTAGAATCTAAAATCTAAAAGGGAAGAAATAATTGTCTCATTTAGTGAAGAAGCACAATTAACTAGAATAGTGCCTGAGAAATGTAGGCACTTACTGAATATGCGCTAAATGAATGAGTGATTACGATTCGGAAATGGTGGCTGCCAGCTCTGGGCTAATGCTTTGGGTTGAATTGTGCCCCTCCAAAAAGGTCTGTTGAAGTCTTCACCCTCAGCATTTCACAATGTGATCTTATTTGGAATTAGGGTTTTTACAGAGGTCATCAAGTTAAAACGAGGTCATTAGGGTGGGTTGTAATCCAGTATGACTCCTGTCCTTATGGAAGGGCGAAATTTGGACACAGAGACAGACACGCAGGGAGAGCACCAGGAGGTGATGAAGGCAGATATTAGGGTGACACATGTACGAGCCAAGAAAGGCCAAAGTTTGCCAGCAAATCACCAGAAACTAGGGAAGATGCAGGGGACAGATTCTCCCTCACAGACATCTCTCACGAGGAAACCACCCCACCTACACCTGACATCAGACTTCTAGCCTCCAGACTGTGAGACAGTAAATTTCTGTTATTTAAAAATTTTAAGTTTAGAGCACTTTGTCACATCAGCCCTATGAAACTCATATAGTTAGTCACGAGATATGTGCGTAGGCATGAGATTTGGAAACTTAATTAGATCCAGAGGTGCCTATAAACTATAAAGCAACATATAAACAAGCTGTAATAATTAAACAAGAATATGTCCTTAAGGGTTAACTGTGCTTCTCCAAGGACTCAGGGGGACAGTTGCTGAATTCTGCCTTACTTCTCTGTCTTTTCCCCATCCTACCCATATCCCTCACCATCGCCACCACACAAAAACATCTGCTCTAAATCACAGGGGAATTCCTAGATTATATTTCCTGTGAAGGATTCAGCTGGGCAGCATTCAGCAACTCTCGAAGATCTTTCTCCAAGCTTGAACTAACTGGACCTTGTGTCTAATCAACTCATCTGCTTTCTGGAAGATTGGGGACCTCTCTGATACAGGGTTTTCCGTTTGAAGGGATTCTGAAATGGACGAGCTAGATCACTCATCCTCAAGGTACCTTCCCCCCAACCAAGAGAACTGGGAAGAGAGGTGGTTGGTGTCCTTCAGCAGGCCCTGTGATCATTTCAGTAACGGCATTAGAAGGGGCCGTTCCTGACTTTTGGTGAGGATAATGGTTCTAGTGCAATTAGGGGTCTTCCACTGGCTTTCTGTGTTTGGAGAATGAAGGTCCTTCTACTTACTGCTTAGGATTTTGTAAGGTGATTTAAACTGCCACCTGGGGCATTTGGCTTCAGAATTCCTAATAGCCTAAAAGGTCATAGGCACGAGGAGGGAAGGGTGTCCCAGTATACAGGCAGAAAACAGAGACAGGGAGTTAGACACTAGGCTAGAAAAGATTTGACATTGAGGAGGTTCAGCCACCAGAAGCAGTGGGCAGAGTAAGATCCCCAGACCTGCAAGAAAAGGGCAGCAAGAAGGAAGCCAATTCTTGCTCAGTGAAGTAGGATACATGAAGGATAAGGCTTGGTGTCAAGAAAAAAGCCAAGATCCTGGGGATAGCATTGTGGGTCAAGGCCAGAGAGATTCTGGCAATGACGGTGACTTGGGGTGAACTAACAAACTCTCTGGTTACATTTGGTTCTGAACAGGATCTGTAGCCGAGTCAATCATTTATCCAGCCCATGTTAAGCACCTGCGATATGTTAAGGTGTGTACTAGGCACCATGAGGGTCAGAGATGACAGGCATTGTTCTCAAGGAGGTAAGAGTTTGGTAGGGCAGAAATTGAAGATAAACCAATGACAATTTATTAGTGTATTAAGTACAATAAGAGTACAGTTTCATACAAAATCATGGTAACTAAGGGCTCAGGCTCTGGGTCCAATAGATCTGAGTCTAGATCCTGATTCTCCAGTTATAGGTTGTGTGATCCTGAGCAAGTCACTAAGCTTCCTAAACTTCAGTATCTTTTCTTGGAAATGGGAATAATAAATAGTACTACTTAACTACTTTATAAGATTCTCGTGAGGATCAAATTAGACCATACATGCCTGGCACCTGGACAATTCCCAATAACATTGACCTTTTTTTATAATAATAGTGATTATTATTGTAATTATCTGGGAAAGGTAATGTCAGGAAATGTTTCCAGGAAAAGGTGGCACTTAAGCTGAATATTGAAAAACAAAGAGAAGGTGGCTGGGCCTGGGATTGGGAGGGGGCTAATGAATGGCTTTTATTTTTTAATTATGTCCTGCCAGGCTCCTCAAAGAATTTGAGGTAGGATGATGAATTCGGTGTTAGTAGAATTTAATGTGACATGTCTCTGAGCAACACTACATGCTTTGACCTCTTCATTCTAACCCTACTATAATCCCATATTTTTTTTTCTTTTAAAGATTTTATTTATTTATTTATTTGAGAGAGAGAGTGAGAGAGAGCATGAGCAGGGGGAGGGGCAGAGGGAGACGGAGAAGCAGACTCCCTGCTGAGCAGGGAGCCCCACGCGGGGGTCAATCCCAGCACCCTGGGATCATGACCTGAGCTGAAGGCAGACACTTAACCGACTGAGCCACTCAGGCACCCCTATAATCCCATATCTTATATGTTTGCTCCATTAATTACTGTAGCTCCATGAAATGAATACAACTATTAATTTTCTTTCTTCTTGATTTTGAATACTAACAAACAGAAATAATACAAAATAAAATTGATGTATTTAAAATTGTACCCAGTAAACTTTGTTTTGATTGTAAAAATGACTTTTACTTCTTCTTAACCCAGAAAAACTGGTCTTGATAGGAAGGAAAAAAAAAAGATCACAAAAGAAAACTTAACTTTGGGTGAAATTATAATAGATAAATTTTGGTATGGGCAAAAATAAACAAAATAAAACTGAACAAATCACATTTTTGTTGTAAATGTAGAAGATAATTAATCCAAATTAATTCAAAACAAAGGAATTTCAATAAAATTAAAATTTCAATAAAATTTAGGGCACTCTATAGGAAATTGGTATAGAAATTAAATGGTCATAGTCAATTTTATTCCAAAAGATACCTTTTGGTTGAAAAGTCTTCCACACTGATATAATTCTTATGAACATGTTTGCATTCATAAACATAGATTCAAAACATCCATGGGTGCAAAATAGTGTGTCAAAATCTCCAGGTCTTGCGTATGACATCTGGATTTGTGGATTGATGAAGCAGTTGGAACTCCCTTTCTAGAGCTTAGAAAGTCAAGGTATAACTAAGGGCTTTGAAGTCATCACCACGTAATTATTCCTCTGTTTTCTTTTGTATCTTCCATAAAATAATAATGCAGAGTCAGAACCTAATAAATGCCCATTGAATGTTAGATTCTCTCTAGTCAGGCCTATAAGCCTTACGGATAGAGGAATTGCCCTGTAGAGTCAATCATTTTAATTTAGCACTTACTGAATACTTTGCAAAAATGAGCTGTCGCAGCTTTGAGAGTAATCAGAGCAAAACTGAGGTACCCCAAGATTTGGATGTCTAGAATATAATCACAGACCTTACCAAAAATTGTACTATTTCCATCCAGTTCATCAGATGAAACATTTTTATCCTAATGTTCCTTGTTCACCGAACATTTCCTCTTTTAAAAATTGTTTTCTTTCTTTTCAAATTTGCTTTTATAGATATCCTCATTCTCTACTTGACAAGGTCATGGAAGATCTAGAGGAAACATTATTTGAAGAATTTGAGAACTACTCCTATAACCTGGAATATTATTCCTCAGAGTCTGATTTGGAGGAGAAAGTCCAACTGGGAGTTGTTCATTGGCTCTCCCTGGTGTTATACTGTTTAGCATTTATTCTGGGCATTCCAGGAAATGCCACCGTTATTTGGTTCATGGGGTTCAAGTGGAAGAAGACAGTCACCACTCTCTGGTTTCTCAATCTGGCTATTGCAGATTTTATTTTTCTTCTCTTCCTACCTCTGTACATCTCCTATGTGGCCATGAATTTCCACTGGCCCTTTGGCATCTGGTTGTGCAAGGCCAATTCCTTCATTGCCCAGTTGAACATGTTTGCTAGTGTCTTTTTCCTGACGGTGATCAGCCTGGACCGCTATATCCACTTGATCCATCCTGTCGTATCTCATCGGCACCGAACCCTAAGGAACTCCCTGATTGTTATTATATCCGTTTGGTTTGTGGCTTCTCTAATGGGTGGTCCTGCCCTCTACTTCCGGGACACTCTGGAGTTCAATAACCACACTATTTGCTATAACAATTTCCATGAGCATGATCCTGACCTTACTTTGATGAGGCACCATGTTCTGACCTGGGTGAAATTTATTGTCGGGTACCTCTTCCCCTTGCTAGCAATGAGCATTTGCTACTTGTGTCTCATCTTCAAGGTGAAGAAGCGAAGCATCCTGGTCTCCAGTAAGCATTTCTGGACCATCCTGGCTGTGGTCATGGCCTTTTTGATTTGCTGGACTCCTTATCACCTGTTTAGCATTTGGGAGCTCACAATCCACCACAGTAGCTATTTCCACCAGGTGCTTCAGGCCGGCATCCCCCTCTCCACTGGCTTGGCTTTCCTCAATAGTTGCTTGAACCCAATCCTTTACGTCCTAATTAGTAAGAAGTTCCAAACTCGCTTTCGGCTCTCAGTTGCTGAGATCCTAAAGCACACACTGTGGGAGGTCAGCTGTTCTGGCACAGTGAGCGAACAGCTCAGGAGCTCTGAGACCAAGAACCCATGTCTTCTGGAAACAGCTCAGTGAGTTATCAGTAGAAGGCTTTTTGGGGGGGGGGGGGCCCTGACAAATGCTTTCAGATTATTTGGTTCCAAGGTATGGTAATAACCATCTCTTTCTGTTAATCAGTTTAGCGGCATTACATTTTTGTGTCGGTATAAAACGTAGGAAAGATCTTCATTTTTTCCCCCTGCAAATTAAATTATCTGTCATTCTTGCTAATTATACCGTCGTGGATTAGTCACCACTGTGGATGCAGTATCAGCTATTATTTTTTAAGTCCTAATGACTTTGAAGTCCTAAATCTTAATATTAAATAGATGATTAATTCATTTCAAAAATGTTAACATATGTGCTGCTTAAGCTCACTTTAATTTTGCACCAGTAACCTATTAGACATATTTTTCAAATGCAACATGTACTTCATTTCTTTATTTCATGAAACCTATATATGTACATTTATAAATTAAAGTAATAGTTGGTTATAGTAGTTTAAAACATTATGAACTATTCATGCTTAGTGAAGTGTCCCAGAATCTAGTTGCTTGAAATGACAATTTATTATTATAATATCTCACAATTCTGAGTCAGAAACTCAAACAAGGCCTAGAAGGGACGTTCATCTCTCTGCTTCACGAGGTCTGGATCATCAGCTGGACTGGGATGACCCAAATGGTAGAATTTTGGAACAGCTTGTCTCCTCTGCCCTACTGTTCCTTCTCTTCTTCTTCTTTTTTTTTTTTTTTCCACACAGCTTGTCCAGTATGGTAGCTCAGGGTAGCCAGACTTCTTATATGGCAGTGTAGGGCTCTAAGAGACCAAAGTGGACATTTCTAGTCCTCTTTAAGCCTATGCCCACCCCTGACACAGTATCACATCCACTGTACTCTCTTGGTCAAAGTAGTCCTGGGCCAGCTCAGGTTCAAGGGGAGGCGACATAAACCCCACCTGCCAATGGGGATATGCTCCTATCTTTAATCCCTCGTGAAATCATTATAAATGTTAACATTCTTGGAAAATTCTGGGTATGTGCAAATATGTATAAGATTGCTGTAAACATAAAACACTGACATCTAGATGGTAGATAGGCCAGCCTAATCTCAGAATGATTTCAGAAAAAGAAAGCATGTATGACATTGATATATTTCCACCTTCTATTCCTATAACTCTATAGATACAGACACAGTACAAGACCAATAAAGTATACCTTTAAGTCAGTAACCTCTTCAATTTTAAAAAGCATTTAATTTTCTGTAATTTCTTTATTTTATTTTGAAAGTTGGGAGGGGAGCTGTGATTTTTTGAATCAGTATCCTTTTTTATTTCATCTCTCAGCTTCTGGACATGCCCATTAGCCCATAGCAACAATCAGATCTGGTTTTGGAAATTATTCCTCAAAAATGTGTGGCATAGCTCAGCATATCCCAAACTTCTGTCATCCCCCAATTTCATGATTTCTGCACACCCAGTATGGAGGGAAGGCAAGGAGAGAAAGGCTCATTGTGAGTGTCTGTCCCCTCCACGACCGGAGTTTAAGATATTCCATTCTGGGTTCCCCGTCACCTTCAAGGGACAGGCCCTGATTTCCCAGGATCAGGAGAAAAGCTGGAGGATCAAAGACAAAGAGAATTCCTTAGGCTCATCCTTAGTTTGAGCAGATGGAGGGATTCTCAAGGCTGTGGGAGAAAGAGGAAGGCTGAAGAGCAGGAAAGGGATTAAGCAACCAAGGGCAGAAGGAAATGATGGAGCAGATGGTGTTACCACCTAAGAAGCAGCTTACCAAAGGCCTATGAAAATATTTGAGATCTTTAAAAAAATGTTATTTTTTATAACATTTAAAATATAAAAAAGGAAACTTGAAAAGTCAAAATTAATAAATACTTAATCACATGTCTATAAAATACACCTTTATGTCAATGAGTCAAATGAAATATTTCATAGTTATATAAAAACTTATATTTAATATGGACTTTCAATATGTTTCAGTGTTTGATATGAGGAGTGAAACCGAAAAAAATGCTTTAAGGAAGGTCTATAAAGGTCTTTTTTTTTTTTAAGATTTTATTAATTTATTTGACACAGAGAGAGAGAGGGAGAGAGAGAGAGCACAAGCAGGGGGAGTGGCAGGCAGAGGGAGAGGAAGAAGCAGGCTCTCCGCTGAGCAGGGAGCCCGATGTGGGGCTCCATCCCAGGACCCTGGGATCATGACCTGAGCCCAAGGCAGATACTTAATGACTGAGCCACCCAGGCACCCCAAGGTCTACAAAGGTCTTAAAGAACTCTGAATTCATTTGAGAACCTAAGGAAGGTTATGGGTCCTTTCCCTAGAAACATGCTTTTTTTTTTTTTTTTTTTAAATCAGTCTCTGCCCAAACGTGGAGCTTAAACTCACAACCCCAAGATCAAGAATCAAGTCTCATGTGACTGCCAGGTACCCCTCCCTAGAAACATGCTTTTAAATAAAATATCAGAGTCCTTAGATCCTGGGCTAAAGACCCTAGTTTTAGTGGCTTTTAAAATAGCTGATAGTGGGGATGTAAACAGAAATCTGCTAGTGAAAGTAGCAGCCAGTACAAGTACTTAATATCTTATTCTCAGTTTGAGGGAAGATCTGAAGAGTAGCATTGGGCCTGGGCCTGGGGACTCCAAGCCTCCTCCCCTAACAGTTGGAATTTGGTTAGTGGGGCTTTCCAGGGGTCTCCTGATTAAGAGCAGGATGAATGTCTAAAAGGACAGAGGCTGGAGGAGAGGACAAGCACTGGGGCAATTAGGGAAGGAAGTGAGGGAGCTCAGTGCCCAGTTGGCAGAAGAGTAAAGAATCCCAGGCTCTCAGGGACTGGGGCATAGACACCAGGAGACAGACCTGCCTCTCTAATGGAAAACAGCTTTTTTTTTTTTTTTAAAGATTTTATTTATCTGAGAGAGAGAATGAGACAGAGAGAGAGAGCATGAGAGGGGGGAAGATCAGAGGGAGAAGCAGACTCCCTGCTGAGCAGGGAGTCCGATGTGGGACTCAATCCAGGGACTCCAGGATCATGACCTGAGCCGAAGGCAGTGGCTTAACCAACTGAGCCACCCAGGCGCCCCGGAAAGCCCCTCTTTGAAGAGGGCAAGTCCCAGGGCCTCCAGAGGCAGGATATCAGGATTTGAACTAAAGTTCCAACACATGCTGTGTCTGTGTCCTTGGCTAAATTAATTCAAATTTCTAGACCTGTTTCTCCCATCTGCAAAATGGGGACAACAATAGTAGTATGCGCTACAGGGCTGTTGTGGAAATTAAATGAGGCAATGCAGGTAAAGCACTTAGAGGGGTACTTAGACCTATAAATAACTTGAGCAATCTTAGCTGGTATTAGTCAGTGAATTCTTGGCATCTTCCAACCTAGTAACTGCTTAGTAAATGTTAGATCCTTTCCTCTTGGATGAATATAAACATTTCACAGGAAGAATAAGGGAGCTACACAGAGAACTTTAAAACAAGATAGTTTATATGTATAAAAGACTATGTGCCTAGAGGTTGTAAAGGGCAAGAAGCAGAATAAAAGTTGAAAGATGTATTTGAAGTGCATCTTGAAGAATGACTCCAATTTTAACGAGTGCAGATGAGAAAAGAGCCTTTTCAGGTAGGTGACACAGTAGGGGCAAAAGTACAGAGGAAAACAGGCTATGATCAGAAAAAATAGTGAAAAAAAAAAAGGTCCCATTTTCTAGGGACAGAGTGAGGATAGAAGATTCACAAGTTGGTGTCCAGCTTGAATAGTAATCCATAGTTCCTCAATATTCTTACATATGGGCAGTTCTTTGGGAGAATGAATTTAAGAAGTCCATGAACATTTTCCTTTGATTTTTACTTTACTGAAAGCTATGCAGGCCAATGGCATTCCAAACAACAGATGCTCATTTGGGTCATTTCTTGAATGCATCTATTACCATCCATACAGAGCGCATAATGACAAAATGTGTTTATCAGTCTCAGTTCCATTTAAAATTTACCTTTATGTGACTTTATCTTCTCACTCTCCCTAATTGAGAATATGAAGCAAGGGTTACACCAATGAAATAGGATTAAATTGTCTAAAAGCAGGGATGAAGAACTTTCTTCATTCTACTGCCAACACATTACCTGGCCAAGGACCCCGGTTTCAGTTGTCTCTCTCTAGGTGAATAATCGGGCAAATCATCTTTCAGAGTTGTTTCCTCATCTAAATGGTGATAAAAGTGTCTGCTTTGCTTATCTCATAGCTTATAATGGGGTCCAAAATGGACAGTGTGATGAGGCATGTATTTTTCTATTTTTTTAGTTTTTTAATCTAAGGACAATAATTGCCATTGCCAAATTGGATTTGTTCGGGGTGGGGGGGAATACATATAGATCCCAAAACATGAATGCAACTCCTTTTGTATTTGTCTTGTCCATAAGCTTATCTTTTCGTAATACGGAAAAAAACTCCAGCATTTCTCAATGTTGCTCTAGTCTGTTACTTTTTAATTATATTGTTTATAAAGTATTTCCTTGAGTATATATGCCATAATTTAGCCATTTCCATTCATGTTAGGACTGTAACAATCCTTTTATTCACATGCTTCCATCCATACCACCTCCAGGTCAGAGCTGTCTGCCTTTGTCATTTTCTGGCTCAGAAAACTTCAAGGCTCTCCCCACTCCCCACCCCCATGCCCCCCCACCCCCGCCCCCATACACACACTGCTCTCACAGAAGGAGCCAGACTGGATGTGCCGCCTGGCCCCACCCTATCTAATCCCAAACAGACACTGCAAAATCCAGCCAAATTGATCTAATTGCCTTGTAAATGTTGCTTTGTCTATTCTATTCCTGTGTTTTATCCCCTCCTGGAATATTTTTTCTTTTTTTTTTTTTAAACAAATTACTGATCAAGGTCCACCCAGCTCAAGTCCCAACTTCTCCAAAAAATTTTTCGATTCTAGCCTTCCTGGACCCTCTGAACTTTTGATTACTTGCTTAATCACAAAATGACTAATTTTTAACAATTTTATGTGTGTTCAAGCCACCTCCCTATTGTAATTTTCTTACCTTTTTTGTATTTTTATAGCTTCTAACATAGTGACACTGAATCATTTTTAATTCCCACACTGTTCTCAGCCTTCTGTGAGGGATGCCAAATATGAAAAATAAGTACGGTCTGAGTTACTGTAATCATTTATGGGCATACAAAAAAAAGCTGGCCTCTTTTATCTTTTGTTAATACTCCAAAGCCAGAAACAAACCAAAAAATCTCTTTCTCTATGTCCACCTATGCCTTCTGAGCCCATTGGTTCAAAAACAGGTTATTCAGTATACAGGCTCACATGCAAATGTGAGCATTGCTTATAACAGCAGAAAGCTGAAGCAATCTAAAGCTCCAATAAATAGACTGGTTAAATAAGATATGAGACAAAAGATTATGTAACTGTTAGAAAATGAGAAAGCTTGGGTGCCTGGGTGGCTCAGTTGGTTGAGCGACTGCCTTCGGCTCAGGTCATGATCCCGGAGTCCCGGGATCGAGTCCCACATTGGGCTCCCTGCTGGGCGGGGAGTCTGCTTCTCCCTCTAATCCTACCCCCTCTTGTCCTCTCTCTCTCAAATAAATAAAATCTTTAAAAAAAAAAAAAAAAGAAAATGAGAAAGCTTTATAAGTACTGACATGGAATATTCAAGATATAATTTCCAAGACATCCAAGTCTATTTTTATGGATGAAGTAAAAGGTGAACAGTTTGCATTGTATGCTACAATTACTTCATGCATATGCTCACACTAGTTCTGGAAAGAGCTAAGAAACTGTTGACATTGGTTGTTTTTATGGAGCTAAATGGGAGGCCTGGGAGAGGGGGCAGTGGGGGGAGGGGAGACACACACAGAGACTTCACTGTATAACTTCTTGTTTTGAACTATGTTACTGTATTATCTATTTTTTTAAATACAAAATTAAAAGATACCATTAAATATATTTATGTGAGGCCGCGGAGTCAAGATTTTTTTTTTTAAGATTTTTTATTTATTGGGGCGCCTGGGTGGCTCAGATGGTTAAGCGTCTGCCTTCAGCTCAGGTCATGATCCCAGGGTCCTGGGATCAAGCCCCACATCGGGCTCCTGGCTCAGCAGGGAGCCTGCTTCTCCCTCTCCCTCTGCCTCTCTCTCTGCTCATGCTATCTCTGTGTCTCAAATGAATAAATAAAATCTTAAAAAAAAAAAAAAGATGACTTATTTGACAGAGAGAGACACAGCGAGAGAGGGGGAGCAGGGGGAGTGGGAGAGGGAGAAGCAGGCTTCCGGCGGAGCAGACAGGCCGACACAGGGCTCAATTCCAGGACCCTGGGACCATGACCTGAGTCACTGAAGGCAGACGCTTAACGACTGAGCCACCCAGGCGCCCCTGGAGTCAAGATTTTTAGTCATGTGCTTCATTTATCATTTTAAGATTACAAGACAGCTGTGGTTTGAAATGACCATTCTAAATTTTTTACTTTTAACCATATTTTTAATCAATGGTTTCTATCATTTTTGTTAATACTTCTTCCAGCTTTTTGGTGCTCAATCCCTTTAACATGTTAATGATTGTGAGTGATCTGGGGCTACTATTTACTAGTTGCTACATCTCGATCTTTCCATGGCAACATTTCCAGAATCCCCAGGCTCTGGTTCTACAGAAAATGAAGTGCTGCCCTCTGCTGGCTCTCAGGACACTGACAACCAGAAAATTTCTCATGACATTGGAAGTACTTAGTGAAGATGATCATAGTCATTGGTACATACTTGTACCAGTTAAATAAATTACCTCTCAAATTTAATAAACAATCTCCCACATTTAAGGTAGTCTCCCATATAAATAAAATCAGATTGAGAGGAAAAGAATAGAACTGTCTGGTTTGGCTAGGAAAATTCTGACCTCAAACAAATCATTTAATCTTTTTGGTCTACAGATTAGAGACCACAAAGACTTTTGGAAGTCAGTAATTCCTGGGGTGCCTGACTGGCTCAGTCAGTTAAGCATCCAACTCTTGGTTTTAGCTCAGGTCTTGATCTCAAGGTCATGAGTTCAAGACCTTTAAGAACCAAAAGCTGCCTTCACCTACTTAGCTGCAGCACTACCTCATTTTTTAAAGATTTTTAAAACTTTGAGAAGCAAGAGCAAGCATAAGCAGTGGGGAGGGGCAGAGGGAGCAGCAGACTCCCCACCCAGCAGGGAGCCCAATGTGGGGCTCAATCCTGGGACTCCAAGACCATGACCGGAGCCAAAGGCAGACGCTCTACCAATTGAGCCACCCAGGTGCCCTGCACTACCTCATTATTGAAGTCCCTTCACCACAACAGGTTGCTATCCAAATCCAAAAAAATGTCCCACTCAGTCTCCACCTCCACACCAAAGCCAGGTTTATGAACCACAGCCTGGGCATCAATTACCTGTATAACCTCCTTCCCATGACATAGTGCAAAACCATTCTCCAAAGCACAAGTCAAGCTCTCCATTAGGGTGCCTGAGCCGGTTAAGCATCTGCCTTCTGTTCAGGTCATCTCAGTGTCCTGGGATTGAACCCCTCGTGGGTCAGCAGGGAGTCTGCTTCTCCCTCTACCCCTCCCCGCTGCTTGTGCTCTGGCTCTCAAATAAAAAATCTTAAAATTAATTAAGTTCTCCCTTAACAGTAAATGAGGCATGATCTTCAACTTGCAGTATTTGCCTTGACAAATTAATTTGTAACAAATTTTGGGAATCCTTCCTTGGACCTAACTTCCATCCTCTGGGTTAGGTGTCCTTTAGTGAAGTTGCACACCCATCCTATATCATATTGCTTTCAAGTGGGATTTTTAATTGTGTGATTTTTCAATCTGGAGTAACCCCCAACTTGAAGATCCTATGTGACAACAAATTACTTCATCAGTCATTTAAGTCATTGAGCCATCTCAACATTTAACTTTTTCCAAATATTTCATTAACTATTCCAGCAAACAAAGAACATTCACTGTGCCCAGTTACCATCTTAAGCACTTTATATGTATTGATCCACTTCTCATCATTAAGGTACTTCCAACATTTCCATTGCAGAAAACCAGCCCGGGTATTACATTGAAACTCCTTGCAAAAAAGCCCAAGGTGTGAACCATTATAATCTACAGGGCTAAAAAATCTAGTTGAAATTCTTAATCCAAAATTTCCCCAAGTGAAGCTTACCTGATTTCTTTTTAAAACAAAGCAAATATGAAACTTACAACACTGTGGTATTAAAACCGGCATCCTTGTGCATTGGGTACAGAAACTATGCTAAGACTGAGTACATTTCTATTAATTTGTTTGTAAAATCTATTCAACACCTACCTCTATTTATAGTATTCACAATAGATATTTTCCTCGTTTTTAGGCTAAATATCTAACAATGCTGACCCAAATTTATTTTTATGAATTATATAACCATTGAATTTCTTCCCTCAAAATGGAAACTACCCTACATAAGAGTCAAGAGCCAGCAGCTGTCTTTTAAGCTTTTATTTAAGGGCAATGATCTATGATGTAGATATTAGATCTTATTAAAAGCAGCCACGTCCATGGACTGCACATAGTCCTCAAAAGCAGTGATCCGCTCCTCCAGCATATCTGTTCCAACTTTATCATCTTCCACTACACACTGTATTTGAAGTTTTTTAATTCCATATCCCACTGGAACTAGTTTAGCTGAAAAGAACATTAAGAAAAATCTTAGTTAGCAAAGTCCTGTTGATTGACAAACATTTTAATTATGCAACTTCCAGATGCCACTTCCAAAAAGCAAAGATTGAACTCACAAGAGCCCCAGACCAAGCCGTCTGCCTGAATGCTTCGGACACACTCCTCTAGTTTTGCCATATCTGTCTCATCGTCCCAAGGTTTCACATCTAGTAATATGGAAGACTTGGCAACAAGTGCAGGTTCTAAAAAAAAGGTACAATCAGCATTATTCAGACACTCAGTTATGTTTTTCATTTTAGTTGATGACACCTTTATAATCTTAATCTGTTTCCTAATGGATCATCTCCTCAGCCAAACAAAACTACAGAACACATCTTATGTTTGTTATGCACATGCCCACTTTCTGTTGTGCTAAGAAAGAGGTATTTAATTGTGTAGTAACAGTTTCTTTCCCACAGAGGAATGCCACAACTGCTACCATAAGAACAGTTGCAGACCAGTAGCTGTGGAAGTTTTATGAAGAACCACCTATATAGGTTTTTAAATACTGACCTAGTTAACAAATGCAGAGGCAATTACTTTGGAAATCAAGCTTCAGAAAAGATTACTCACATTACTATGAAATGAAGTTAAAGCAGCACAAATTATAAAATGACCTACTTTTGGCTTTCTTTGACTCATACTGTGCAAGGCGTTCCTCTCTTAGCCTCTTCGCTTCTTCACTTTCCTATAAAGAAAAATTAAGTGTGTTTCACAAAGCTGGTTGTTCCTCAGCTTAATGCTAGTGGAACCATCACAGCAAAGACCAGTTTTTTCAGAAAAAAGCAAATCCATCACAAGCTCAGCCGAAAGATGGTGATTGGATTTTATTCATCATGTAACCAGTGAGAATTTTTAAAAGTCAGGTAATAAAGTGGTGAAACTAGAATTCAAATCCAGGCAATTTCACCACAGAGCCTATGATTAAGCTCACTGATATACATATTACTTTATGCCATACCTCCTCATCATCAGATCCAAAGAGATCAATGTCATCATCATCTTTACTATCTGTAGCTCCACTTCCTGTGGTGTCTTCCACATTAGCAGGGCCATACTTGCCCAAAGCTTTCTTCACTCCTGGAAGGCTTGAAAAAAAACTTAAGTTCAACCACCACTAGGTCAGTATGTTCTTTTTCAGACAGCACATGAGAACTTGTTTCCATCACTATTTACCAATAGATCCCTTCTGTACTAAGAATTTACCCTTAAACAGTAAATACTTATGTATTTATATACCCTTAAAAGTAAATACTTTTGAATGTTTAACTCCTCACCCAACAAACATTAGTAGCATGTGAGACATTATATTCAATACTCACTATGATTTACTCTTTCAGTATGAATATTTCTGTTTGAGATTTCATTAAGTATGCTCAGTTCCATTCTTAGTGAACTGGAGTCCACTTCCCCAAACTTCCACCCTTGTTGGCAGTTTCAGAAGAATGGCCAAGGACTGAATGAATGAGCCACCCTCTCACCCCAGAGGTGGGCCCCCCAGGTCAGGGTGGAGGCACATTGTCAGGGCATTGTGGGGAAAAGTTGAACTGCTGTTGTCCATGTTCTACCTGTTCTGTGAAAAAATGCAGGACTTCAGTCTCTTGGCCTTCTCAAGTCACAAAGATAATTTAGCTTACAATACCCCAAACAAAACTGAAGTAGCCTGGGTCCAATTTTGTCATGTGAAAATCCTGAGTTTAAGCTCAGAAAGCGTTCTGTTCTTCAGATAAATACAAAGGTAATTTTACCTGGCCTTCTCCTTTTCATAAGACTTGATGTGATTATACCAACGGAGGGCATGATACAAGTCGGCAGGTGGGGGGCCGGAGACTGCCTCAAATACTGCCACGTCTGCTTGTGACGGCACATACCTGCCAAGGATACAAAAATTACACACACCTTTAGGAGAAAATCTACAAACATCAGCAAATAAATGACAAACGGCACATCCGTCAAACTAATTACTGTGAACTGGCCCATCTGCTACTGGGCAACCTAAGCCGCTGTATTTATTTTGTAAAATAAACTCAAGATCGGGGTCCATGTGTTTGCTTTTCCGCCCTACCCTGAGAATCCCTGCCACCTCGTGGACCTCGAAGTTTGTAATCCCTAACGCGAGACCTACAAGCTTACTTCCACAAACTGAGTGAACAAGGGGAAAACCATGGCTGAATCAAGTCAGTGGAAAGAAAGCGTATGTTTAACCCTTCGCCCCTCGCAGCCCCGCTACCTTTCCCCCAGCGGCGGCGGCAGAGGCCGCGCCACGTGGCCCGGCCCCAAGCCCGGGCCCGTCCTCACCCCTCGATGTAGCTCCTGTCCGCTAGGTAGTCGTTGAGCACCTGGAGACCGGCGGGGCTTTTCAGGTCTCCAAAACCCATGCCGTCGGCTGATCCCAGGAACCGGGGGGCAGCGAAGGAAAAGACGAGCGGAGGTAGTCGGCGCCTAGCGCTAAGAAGAAAAAAAAAGGGCCGCAAAAGGCCGGAAAATGCCTTATATAGAGACGGAGGCGTTTCCCTCTGCCGCACAGGGTCGAAGGTTAAAGGTCAAAGTACGTTAATATCCTCCTTACTCCACGAAAAACTCGAGGGCTCTGAATTGAACGCCCCACAAATTATCTGCGGGCCTCTATGTGTTTAGGAATAAATTAATAAAAGGGGTATTTCTTAAATTAGTACCTCCACGGCTCTGGAACACTACAGGAACCGCCCCTCGAAGCGCCGGAGATGACCGAAGACGCTCAGCTTCAGGCGCCTGACCACTTCCGGCGGAACTGCGGTTCCAAACGGTCTCCCCGCCCCCGCCCCCGCCCCCGCCCCCTCCAGGCTGCCCGCCCTCCGCCCCGCCCCCTGTCAGGGGACGGAAATTGCCGAACTCAAACTGAGCGGAAATTGTCGAATCTGGAGTTTCTAGTCCCTCCTGGCTTCCCGTTCTCCAGGCCCTGCGGGCGAGGTTAGCCGAGGCCGCCATATTGAATAAGCAACCCGGCCTCTGAGGGGGTTGGTGCGGTACAGACAGTTCTGCAGAGCAGCTTCGGCGTTTCCAGGGAGAAGGTGAGGCCGTGATAGCGTGAGAAGGCTGAGGTTCCCCTTGCCATAGCAGTTGATTTCTTGACGACACTGTTTCTTTTGGCCCAGGTGACTCATTCTACTCTTGTCCTTGACTGGGCGCCACGTCCCACCCCCCCTTCCCCCGGAAGCCCCTAGAGCCGGCAGGTGAGGGCTGTTGGCGTGGTCTCCGGTCTCTTGGAGCGGAAAGCAGGTGGAGAACCTGGAGGCCCTGGGAGCGCTGGCCCGGAGGCAGGCTTGTGGGTGACCTTCATTCTGCAAGGGAAATGCAGGACATTTCCCTTTGTGGAGAGGAGGCCGTTTTGTTCCCTGGGAGAGGACGTATGTCAAGTGACTTAGGCCTAAAGACTGAGCGTTTAACACACCCCCAAATTAACATATACTTGGTATAGTACACAGTTTGGCCGCTGTTGCCTTAGCAACCATCCACACCTCTGGGGTTTTTTTGTTGTTGTTGTTTTGTTTTGTTTTTGTACGTTGAGTGCATTGGGCAATATTTTTTATTCCTTTCCCGGGTGGGGAAACTGAAGAAAATGATACTTAAAAAGTTTGCCCAAGGTCGCACTGCGAATGACATGGCTACGTTTAGCTATGTAGGGATCTAATGCATGTACCGCTTAAGACCGTGGATCAGACACAACTCTGCTCCAGAACGATTTGAGGGCATTGAAAATGTATCGTGAACTGTTTCTGATGAATGAACATCCAGGTTGTTTCCATAGGGAATTTTTTTTTTTACACCGAATTGCATATGCATCGTTGAGCAGGGTGTTACAAAGCTGTCAGAGCACCTGCACTTTTTAATTCCAGGGAAGTGGAAGTTTTGGCCCGAAATTTGAGATAGAATTCATTTCGCAAATAGTGTTGAATGTCTGTTATAAACTAGAAATCAGTCCATGAGGAAGAATAAAATGGGTGATTTGACTGGGGAGTAGTTAGGGAATTTAAGATAGGCTGATCAAGGAAAGCCTCCGTGAGGAATGTCTGTTAAGCCCAAATCTGAAGGACAAGAAGCCAGAAAGATCTGAAGAAAGAGCATTTCAGTTTGAGGCCACAGCCTGTGGGGAGAGGGGAGAGGCTGTAGGGACAGTGTGGAACCTAGGAGACCTGCCGGGGGGCTATTGTAATAGTCCAGACAAGACGATGGTGGCATACAGTAGAGCGGTACCTTGGAAGGAGAGAAGTGCATGGATGCAGGATATACGGTGGGGAATGTGGAATAGTACTGTTCTTATACTAAAAAGTGTCCACTCCAGTTTTAGAAATGATTGGTCATTAACATTTTCCCATTTAGAGATGACTATTTCCATTCCTACGTGGGAGATAAATATGTGTAAAGTACATTTCAAAGTTTTGTAAAACTGTCTTCTGTTGGGGCTACGCACTCTTCCATTCGATGCTGGATTTTCAAGAGACATCCTAGTTCTCGTTGATTTCCTAGCTAAAGTGGACAATACTTTTAGATTGTATTGGAGACAAAATAATAGTAAGAAAGTGTTTACATTGTTGTATGAAATATTGATTGTTGATTTTCAATCTGTCATTACTCTAATTCAGCAAATTCAGATTTACCTTTATATCATCAGAAGAATTTAGTAAGACAGATGCTACTCACTTTGGAACTTGGTGGTAAGATTATGTGGTGGTTATTTTTTCAAGGGCTAAGTCTTCAGAAAAGGGAAATGACCAAATTGCACCATTTCTCTTCAAGGAACTTACACTTTAGTAGGTACTAAAATTGATTACTAACCTATAATTTAGTAGGTGGAATAATAAAGCTATATACACAGTGTGTGCTGATGGTACAGAGGGAGTACCAAGGAAGAGGACTTTGAAACTGATCTTCAGTGGCTAGTACTGTCTGAACTGAATTTAGATTTAATTGACATTTATTGAACTCTTACCAATAACGCATAGCCTAGGAAGTATTGTTTTCTTCCTTACCAATAGATAAAGAAGCAGAAACTCGATTTACCAAAAATCACTCACTTGTAGGTGATAGACTTCATGTCTGCAAATTTAATATCAAAAGTTCTGAATTAACGAAATGAATTAACTAAAGTCTGAATTAATGAAATTTTCTGTTATACCTCTTCTGTAGTAGGTATGTGAAACTTCATGCTTAAAAAGTGTAAGACTGTCTTCCACTCTCTAACTTTGAAAGTCATTATGTTGATACATTCTGATCACATAATTTCCATTTTTAGAAGTTCTAAGTGAAAAATGACAATTCAGATGCTTAGCCCATTTGATCAAGTGAGTGGACAGAAAGTTCAGTGCTTAGCCCTTATGATCAAGTGAATGGATAAAAACTAAAAGTGCAGATAACTTTTCTGTTTGCTTGTGTGTATCTTTAATTAGTATTATTTATATAATTCCCATTTCTTTTAGTAATACAACAAACGTTTATTACGGGAAACTGTCCTTGTGCATTACAGGATGTTTAACAGCACCCTGGCCTCTACCCACTAAATGCCAGTAGCTTTCCCCCAGTTGTGACAACAGTGTGTCCAAATATTGATAAATGGGAAGCAACCAGGGAAGCAAAACTGTCCCTGGTTGAGAACCACTATTTTAGAGCTTACTGTGTACCAGCCTTGGAAATAGGCACTGAAGATGGAAAAATTGAAGAAGTTCATAATACAGTGAGGGTAGAACAGACTTATAATTGCAAATCTGTAAGATAAATGTACTAAGCACAGAAGATGGCACCCCAGACACTTAAAAGGCTTGGACTTGTGAGCCAGCTCAGAATCTCAGGAACATTTAGTAGATAACTGCTTAGAACATAGGATGTTAGAATGAGTATTGGTAGGAAATGAAGGCAGAAAGGTAGACGTTATTTTACATAGTATTAATGGTAAGCTCACTGTTGTTCTTCGAGTTTATTTTACTACATAATGTTTTACATTTGATCATTTTTGATAGTTAAAAACAACACAAAACTGCCCTTTATATAGATTTATATACTAGCTGCTGCTCCCTAGCTCCTTGACATTGTACAAGTCAGTTGATCTCCTGAGACTGAGTATTCTTATCTCTAGAATTTGAGGGAAAACATCAGGACTCATGAATGTTCAATGTAATAATGTTTGTGAAGTGTTTAAAACTTATGAACTATTACCAAAAAGTTTGTAATTAGGGTTTTTTCCCCCCTATGATAATATAACTCTTCTTTGTTTTATTCTTAGCAATATGTTAAGGATACCTCTAAAAAGGGCCTTAGTAGGCCTTTCTAAGTCTTCTAAAGGATGTGGTAAGTATTTTATTTTTATTTTGCACTTGTGGATACTAGATTTTCTATCTTTGTAAATTTATTGGTTTATGGAATGTTTCTAAGCTGTAATTTGTTTTAAATAAAATAGAAACAAGTGACCGTAGTCGAATAGAATAATTTTTTAAAAGATTTATTTATATATTTTAGAGAGAAAGAGCACACAGGCAGGGGGAGGGGCAGAGGGAGAGAATCTCAAGCAGACTCCCCACTGAGCTGGAAGCCTGACCCAGGGCTTGATCTCACAACCCGGAGATCATGACCTGAGCCAAAATCAAGAGTAGACCACTTAACTGACTGAGCCACCCAGGCGACCTAGAGTAATTTTTAAAATATAACTAAACAATTTATAGGAGGTGTCATGAAATAGAAAGTAGTAGGAACTGCCTATCATTGCCAGAAAGGAAAAGCAGTCATGCTGCTTTTGAAAAGTGGTATTCCCATGAACATATTTTCAGTGGTATTAAAAGTTTCAGCTTAAGCTACCATTAAGAGTGGATAGCCATATTCTATCTGGTATTCAGGATTGGAAAAGCTTTTATCTAATTCTATATTTTATAGGTTTGCATCTAGAGAAATAGAGGGAAATGGTATAAAATTAGGAAAAATCTTAGGCTTGTAGGTTAGAGTTAATCCACTACCCTCTGCTATAATAAATTTAACTCTTTTAATTTATTTCTCATCTCAATATTTTTGATGGTCAGTTCGAACAACTGCCACAGCAGCAAGCAACTTAATTGAAGTATTTGTTGATGGTCAGTCTGTCATGGTGGAACCAGGAACTACCGTCCTTCAAGTAGGCATATGTTCTAATTCTTTATTTTTGCGTATGTTCTGGTTTTTTAAGGAATATCAATTTATTTCCTTAATACTGTTTATTTACTTCTAAAAATTTTAAGATTCCTTGATAAATGCTCATAAAAGAACTATAGATAGTAAAATTATATGAAAATAAGTTGGATTTAAAATCTTGGCATTTCAAAGTGAGCTATCATTTATCTGTTTATAACTTTCTTAGTGAATTATGGTAGTTATTTTGTTTCACTTCTGCTTTCCAAGTAAATGCCTACTAGAAATTTGAAGTTACCAAAAATAAATTATAAGTTAATATAGGTAAGTTTGGAGAAAAGGCAGTCTTTGTTGTGAACCTGCTTGATGCTTTTCACTTCATATAACTTCTCAATTTTTATAACATTTCTAAGAATGTGTCCTACAAAGCAGGTAAATGGAGGGTAGTCCGTTCTTGAATTCATGCCCTGAATACGTAATTACTCCAGATTCCTTCAGACCTAACAGAGTCGGTCATGGACAAGTGATGCTTCATTCTATCTGCGAGTTATCAAAAGCTAAAATGCTCTTTATTCATGTTCGCAGTCATTTCTAGACTATCTGCCAGGCACAGACAGGTAAATAGTAAGTATATAACAGAGGTATATGTTCAAGGTACAGTAGAGAGTATTTTTGCCAGGTACAGGAGGTGATAGAAAGAGATTTTGGGGTATCTCAAGGGATCCCTGAGGAGATTTTAAAGGATAAATAAGTGTTTGTATTTGGACAAAGAAGCTTCAAATAGCTTGGTATCATTTGGACATAAGGTGTATGTAGAAGATGAGATAGCAGGAAATCAAATTACTCTGATAGGTCCATGATGAAAGAAGATATATGTCATGCTAAAGAGCTTAGAGTTTGACCCATCAATAGTTTTCATGGCAATTAAGCAATATGACAGTGAATATAGAGGATGTTGGTTTGGAGAATAACAAGACTGGTGTGAGAGACAAAGGAGAAGTATCTTGCATTAGTAGAGCAGAAAATGAAAGGCCTAAAACAGATAGTGGCAATGGGAAGGAAAGTAAGAGGACAGATTCAGGGAGAGTGAAATGTAGATAGACAGGCCTTTAGGAACAGTGAAGAGCAGGGGAATTTTTGTGGTTTCTGGCTTTGTTAGTTTATTTGGGGATGTATCATAGGAGACAGAAATAGGTTGAATTTTAACTCTCTATAGAGCATACACATGTGCATGCCTATTTAAGTCTAAAACTTGGTATGGACTGTCAGGGCCACAGATGAGGGTTTAGATATAATCATCATCTGGAATGTGAGCTAGTATGAAGGTTGGGACCAGATCTTGCTTGTTACTTACTATACCTTCTGCATCTAGCACATAGGAAGACTCAGTACATTTTTGCTAAGTAGTTAAAACATTGGAATTTGAGGAAATTGCTTTAGAGTAAGGGCTGAAGATGGAAGAACTAACCCCAGTGGAAATTTGAATAGGTTTGTAGGCCTCGAGAAGGAGGAGTGATAATTAGGAGAGCTGGGCTAATCCCCCTTAGTAGGCAAATGGTAACTGAGGAGAGCTTCAACCACAGTGGGAGTATGAATCCTAGGTAGGGTATATGGAGCCAAATATAGAAGCAGATCATAGCCAACTAGACAGTGTGAGATGGAGTCTAATCCAAAGGAGGAGAGCTAAGCAAAGAGGAAATGCCAGTATGAAACCACTGGGACAGAGTTTGAAGGGGTGTCTTTGTGGACAGTGGTTCAGAGTGGAAATGGGGAGTCAAACCTTCAGCACAATCTGAGAGGTTGGCTAATTCAGTTTCTTCCACATAAGGTGTAGGTATGCTGAGGATTCTTAAAAGAGGCAGCTTTGGAGCAAACAGAGGTAGGAATTAAGAGCAAAGAAGGAGGGAAGTCTCTTCAGGAATGAAGTAAGAATGAATGAAGGTATAGATATTTACAGATAGGAGTAATAAAGTAGGTGGGGATGACTTTCCTTCTGTGTTTTAGGCAAGACAAGGATGAGGTTAGGTTATTCTAATGCAAAAAAATGTTTACTTTGTCTTCTAGGCTTGTGAGAAGGTTGGCATGCAGATCCCTCGATTCTGTTATCATGAAAGATTGTCTGTTGCTGGAAACTGCAGGATGTGCCTGGTTGAAATTGAGAAAGCTCCTAAGGTACTTGATACCTAAAATTCCACACCATGCTGTAGAAGGTAGAAAACTTTAAATCTTGCAGCAAACTTTATTTAGAATCATTGTTGTAGTGGAGAAACCTAGCCCTGTTTAATCGTATCTGGAAATTTATTCTTTTGTGTGCAGTTAAATCTGTTCATTTCAAAACTGGAAATGCAGTGATGAAAGTGCTTTATAAATGCAAGCACTATATAACTGTAACAGATTTAGAAAGTAAAATACCTGCCAATATTTCCACATGGCTATATGACACAGCTAGGATGTGGAATTGCGAAGCAGCACGTTGAAAGCACTTCTGCTGTTCCATTTTCAGTAGAGAAAGGGATTGCAATGAAGAGGTTCACTTTCAGTTTAATTTCATTTTGTCTCATACAGTTTTAATTCAGTAGCACCTGCTAATCAAAACATAGTTATTTGATGTTCTGTTTCGGAGTCTCTTTATAAAGTAGCTTTAACTATGAGAATAGAATTTAAAAGCATGATGTCTTATTTTTTTCTAAGAGAAATATAAAGTGTCAGGTTATCATATTGTGAATATGAAAACTGAAAAATTGAGCCTTCAAAAATACTGTTTTGTCTCTTTGTAGATGTATGACTTAATGTTTTTATATGTTGGGTTGCTTATAATTACAAGCAAATACAAGTACTTAAAAGATTTTTCCATTGAAATTTCAGGTTGTAGCTGCTTGTGCCATGCCAGTAATGAAAGGTTGGAATATCCTGACAAACTCAGAGAAATCTAAGAAAGCCAGGTACTTTAATGCTACTTAACATAGTAACTTTTCTTAGAGGAGAAAATTGCTCATTTCAGTATTTAGACCTCTCATAGATGAGAAATTCAATAGCAAACTCTGAAAAAGTTGACATGTTCAGCTCATAGGAGCAGTGGAAATAAGTACACATTGAGGAGGTGAAGTCAGGTGTTTATGGTTTTGAGCCTAGAATGGAATTAGCACTAAAAGCTCTTCTTTAACAACTTGTTAAACTTGTGATGAATAGTGAATCTGGGGCTTATTGATCTGAGATTATTTCAGTAACATATTACACTGTTACTTGTTTTTGCTATGCATTTATATGTTTGTTTTTGTTTTGAGTTAATGTGAATGTTTTCTGAAGACCATTTAGCAATTTTCAGTAGTTTTATATTGTTAAGAGTCATAATTTTCTAGGTTCTATACTGATATTTTATTCCTAGATTTATATAAACATTTTTTTAGATAGTATGTCTAATACCAGAAAAATGGTTGCATTGGCATTTCTGATAATAAATGTAAAATTAATACTCTAAGAAAGGATACATCTCTGAAGGTTATTTAGATAGCCTATATCCAAACCATTTTGGGTGCCAAAAATTTATATCATTTTATATATTAAAATTTTCCATACAGAGAAGGTGTGATGGAGTTCTTGTTAGCAAATCACCCACTGGACTGTCCTATTTGTGACCAGGGAGGTGAATGTGATCTGCAGGTATGTCATCTAACTTCATAAATCTTTTTTGGTTGTCTTAACTTTTAATTTCACTAGCATCATTAGATTAACTCTCCTAATCTACTTAAGGACCAGTCCATGATGTTCGGAAGTGATAGGAGCCGATTTTTAGAGGGGAAACGTGCTGTGGAGGACAAGAATATTGGGCCATTGGTAAAGACCATCATGACTAGATGTATACAATGTACTCGCTGCATCAGGTAATGTTTTTTCTTCTGTCTTCTGGAATATCATTCACATACCTAGTTAATACTCACAAATTTGGTGAAATAACAACACTAGAAAAAATGGCAACTTTTTTTTGGTTGTAGAAGAGGGATGTTTTTAATGTTTTCTGCATAAGCCAATGAAATGAATTGTTCACTTTCAGTGAATATCAACTTCTGTTGAATTTACAAATCAAAATCTACAAGCATTAACTCTGTGATAACTTGTTGAGCTATACATGATTTGTGCAATTTTCTATATGTGTGTTATACTGCAATTAACTTATAAGCAAACGTTTATTGAACTCTTTTTTATTCAAGGACTATGCTCACCATTGAAAATATACTCATCTTTTTAGTGTTTTGAAAATCATTATCTCTTTGTGATCATAGTTAGAAAAGGAGATAATTTTGCTGGATTTGACCATTTGACAGTACATTTTTATCTTGCAGGTTTGCAAGTGAGATTGCAGGAGTAGATGATTTGGGAACAACAGGCAGAGGAAATGATATGCAAGTTGGCACGTACATTGAAAAGATGTTCATGTCTGAACTGTCTGGAAATGTCATTGATATCTGCCCTGTAGGTGCCCTGACCTCTAAGCCCTATGCTTTTACTGCCCGCCCTTGGGAAACAAGGTATTCATTGTTGTATTTTTTGACAATTTGTTTTTTGTCCTTTAGTTGGCTACTGTTCAAAAAAATTTAAGATTCATGTTCTTCCTGTATTCTAATTGTTTTGGTCTGCTAAGTTTTTATGTATTTGCTTTAAGTAAAACCCTCTTACTGGAAGGTAAGAAGATAGATTAAAGGATAGGATGAACCTGTGGAAATTAAGTACAGTTTTCTTGGAAATTAATTCCAAAGTACTTAACCACATAATTATTTTATTCACTCGTTCTTCCAAAGAGTAAAATTGTCTTGATTTTTTAAGATTTATAGTCTTCTTTCATTGTACATTAAGTTTTCAACCATGTGGCTAGATCGTATTTTATTTAGTCAGTTCCTATTATTAGACATTTAGTTTGTTTCTCTGTAGTGGTAAATCTATGATAAAAATTGTTATTGGGGTGGCTGGGTGGCTCAGTCACTTAAGTGTCCAACTCTTGGTTTTGGCTTAGATCATGATCTCAGAGTCGTGAGATCAAGCCCCACCTACAGCTCTGTGCTCAGGGCAGATTCTCCAACCCCCGCCCCCAGCTTATGCTTTCTGTCTCTCTCTCTCCCCATCTCTCAAGTGAATGAATAATAAAATCTTCTTTTAAAAATTGTTATTCATAGATTTTCTTGTATATATCTGATTCTTTTTACTAAACCAGGAAATGGAGTAGGTAGTTGCAGTATGTTTGAATTTTTTTTTTTAAAGATTTTATTTTATTTATTTGACAGAGAGAGATTATGCGAGAGAGGGAACACAAGCAGGGGGAGTGGGAGAGGGAGAAGCAGGCCTCCCGCCGAGCAGGGAGCCCAATGCGGGACTCTATCCCAGGGCCCTGGGATCATGACCTGAGCCGAAGGCAGACACTTAATGACTGAGCCACCCAGGCGCCCCTGAATATTTTTAAGGGTCTAGAAACATATCATTAAATTGCCCTCCATTTTTAAACTTCCACTAGAGTATATGGGAGTATCTTACAATTTTAGGCTTTAAACCACATATTTATGTATATAAAAGGATTAGGGGGATAGGGCACAGTACATAGCTGAGATGTAAGTAGAGATTTTTCTCTTTTTCTTCTGAGACTCCCATAATGCGAGCAGAAAAGAAGCTTCCATCTCCACAGCCTACCTCAGCCTGGCAGAATGTGTTCAAGGTGGTAGGGAAGGAGATGAGAACAGGCCCCAAGCCACACCACCACTGATTTCCAGCCTTCTTACTTGAACTTCAGTAGTTTTTCCCTGCATAAAAGCCTCTCATGATAGTGTATGCCTTTGGTAGATTTCCAAAGTGGTTGTTTTTGTTAATTTTGTCTAGCTTTATTTTTGCTTTTTGTGGCGAGGATTTGTCAGGCTTTTATAATCACCCATACCCAGAAATCTTACCCTCTTGCTATTTATTTTGATAATCATATGTCTGAGATTTGGCCATTTGGAACCCTTACCATTAGCTTTTGTATTAGGTAACAATCTCTAAAGTTTTTTTTTTTTTTTTAAGATTTTATTTATTTACTTGAGACAGCATGTGAGCTCATGCATGTGTGATTGCGGGGAGGAGCAGAGGGAGAGCAGACTCTGCACACTACACAGGGCTCAATCTCACTACCTTGAGATCATGACCTGAGCCGAAATCAGCAGACACCCAACCAACCGACTGAGCCACCCAGGCGCCCCTAAAGCTTTATTTTTACAGTAGAAATTTGTGTGAAGTAGTCAAATATGAGGGTAATTTTTTTTATTGCAATTTCTCTGGTTCCCATTATTTTTAGAAATTCAGAAAGGCAAGTCATTGTAAAATTTTTTTGTTTTGGATAAATCAGGTAACAGAAACTTTGTCCTTATTGCCAAACTCAGCATAGTAAATATATGTGTTTATTTTCTTAGAAAGACAGAATCCATTGATGTCATGGATGCGGTTGGAAGTAATATTGTGGTAAGCACAAGAACAGGAGAGGTGATGAGGATTTTACCAAGGATGCATGAGGACATCAATGAAGAGTGGATCTCTGATAAAACCAGGTATATGCTGCATCGTTTTCCTTAATTTTTGCAATTGATTTGAAGTACATTTTATGGTAATTTTAATTTTAAAACACCGTTTTTATACTTGCAAATTAGTTAATAAATAGAGACTATTGAAAATCTAGACTTTATATGGAGAATTGGACAAAATTAACAATAGTCTAGGCATATCATTGGCTTTCATATAAACTTTGACAAATATCCATCCTACAATTTTGAAGTGGATTAAGATATTTAATCTATTTCAGTTTGTTCATTAGAGAAAAGCTAAATGTAACTTAGAGCTTGTACATCATAATTTTGATAAAATATCTAAAAGTATTCAAGTTTTATAAATAAAAATGATTTTCCTTCTTCAGCTATCAGATATTTTTGTGTTGTAATTTTAAGATTATTCAAGTAGCTGAAAACAAATTATAAAAACTCAAACTTTTTAGATAATGTTTTAGTTTTGGATGATGTGCATAAAATATTTATTCATCTTTCAAAAAACCTGGAATAATTATTTGTATCCAAGAATTTATCAGTCTATTTGACACTTTAACTCGTACTATATTTAAATAACATTTTTTTTAGATGTTAAACTTGAAAACTATAGTTGCCTCTTAAGCAGGATTCCACAAATGGTATAATTTCTTTTATCTAGATTTGCCTATGATGGGCTAAAACGTCAAAGACTTACCGAGCCGATGGTCAGAAACGAAAAGGGGCTTTTAACCTATACCTCCTGGGAGGATGCACTCTCTCGTGTAGCTGGAATGGTAAAAAATTGAAATATAGAATAAATAGTATTTGTGATTTTCAAGGAACATCTTTGTAGCAGAGTGTGGGATGTGTGTCTCTTCTTTCCTCTTATCAGGATTGCCTTCCATTTAACATTTATTAAGAACCATATGCCAGATATCATGCATGAAGTAGCGATGTAGAGACCACTAACACAGGGTACCTACTTCCCACAATCTTGTAGTAGTTATGGTAAGACCTATAGTGAGTCAGGTATCATGTGCTTGGGTAGTTGTGCAAGAAATGATGTATGAGAGAGCACCTGGGAGGAGTACCTAACCAGGCTAGCATATCAAGGATGCCTTCCTACATAAGGTGAATTAGGCAAAGTCTAAGAATGAATGCAAACTTGCCAGAGCAAAAATGGAGGGAGTGGCTTTCTAGTCAGAGAAAGGCAATGTACATAAAGGGCTTGAGGGAATGGTAGATACTTCTGAAGAAGTCTTCATCTTCCAAACCTTATCATGAGGCCCCTTTGTTTCTAATTTAAAACAAATACCTTCCCTCCAAGCTGGTGGTATTACTAACCTTGGCCTCACATACACCTTGCTTCTCACTTTTAGATTAATAATTAGTGTAAGCCTTTTTAGTCAAAAGTTCGTTGCTTTTTTTATACTTTAAAATGACTATTGTTGGGACACCTGGGTGGCTCAGTCGGTTAAGTGGCTGCCTTCGGCCAGGGTCATGATCCCAGGGTCCTGGGATCGAATCCCACATCGGGCTCCTTGCTCAGCAGGGAGCCTGCTTCCCTCTGTCTCTCCTTCTGCTTGTGCTCTCTCTGTCAAATAAATAATATCTTTAAAAAAAAAAAATGACTATTGTTTTGTTTTCTGAGCAGTGGTCTTTGCTGAATGGAGGTTTTTTGGTGATGCCCTTTTTATCCATTTCTAGTTGCAGAGTTTTCAAGGCAATGATGTGGCAGCAATTGCAGGTGGCTTGGTGGATGCCGAAGCCCTAATAGCTCTCAAAGATTTGCTTAATAGAGTGGACTCTGACACCTTGTGCACGGAAGAGGTCTTCCCCACTACAGGAGCTGGGTGAGAACTACGAAGCTAGCATCTAGGCCTGCTTTGTTGTTGTTTTTGTACAAGTTGTGTATAAATCAATACATCTGGTGCACCTGGCTGGCTACAGGTAACTTTGGTATTGGTAGAGTGGGTAACTTAATCTCGGGGTCCTAAGTTCAATCCCACATTGGTGGTAGAGTTTACTTAAATAAATAAATAAGTACATCTGTGGCATCAATAAGTGATACGTGACAGCTTGGATTCTCCATCATACCCACCAGTTTCTTTTCACTTAGAGACCAAAGTCAAGCCAGGAACTGTTGGAGAATCCCAGTTATTAAAAAGTATCTGAATGGCGCCTGGGTGGCTCAGTTTGTTAAGCATCCAGCTCTTGATTTCGGCTGAGGTCATGATCTCAGGGTCCTGGGATCAAGCCCCGAGTAGGCTCCCCACTCAGCGGGGTATCTGCTTGTCTCCCTCTCTCTCTCTGCCCCTCCCCCTGCTTGCATGCGCACTGTGTCTCTCTCACATAAATAAATCTTAAAAAAAAATCTGAAACTTTGATGTAATTTAGAAATACTTCATAAGAATTTTTTGGAAATAACCATGGGCTTGTTGACATGAGAATATTGCATGGATTATCATTGTGTATTAGTTTTTGAAGTAAACCTGCATTTTTTATTTTGTATTTCTAGCACAGATTTGCGTTCCAGTTATCTTCTTAATACTACAATTGCTGGTGTGGAAGAGGCAGATGTTGTCCTTCTGGTTGGTACAAATCCACGTTTTGAGGCACCACTATTTAATGCTAGAATTCGGAAGAGGTTAGTAGTAATATTGAGGGTTTTAAAAATGTTTATACAATAATTTATTTTACATTTGAAAAATGACTGTTTTAGTTAATTCCTAATAGTGTTAGTGGGAATGAGACTCAAAAGGTAATTGGAGTGCAGCTTCTAAAAGGTCCATTCCCTCCCTCTCTCCCTGCTAGTCTTTATACTTTGTCCTCTTATTTTGACATAATTCACGATGCACCAATTTTTCCATGATTTCTTTTATAATGATTTTTTTATAATGATTTTTTTTCCTGCTCAGGATTCAGTCTCAAGTCACACATTGCAGTTAGTGTCATGACTCTTCAGTTTTCTTTTTTGACGTTTTTTTGAAGAGCACAGGCAGTTACTTTGTAGAATACCTCCATCTTTTCATATCTTCGAGACTTATGAATAGGTTGGTATAATTTATTGTCTATACTGTGACATTGTTGAGAGTGAAAGGGGGAATTGTTAATGCTGCAGGATACAGATGAAAACCACTGTCTCAGACAAACAATATATGGTCACCATGTTTATAACTAGTTTTAGAAGAGCTGGATCCATACTTCCCTGTCAAAGAGAATAAAGTGATGTAGTTTATTTTCATTAACTATATTTAAATCACCTTAATGGATAATTAGGAGATAATTGACTCTGCTGTGTAAATATGGTGAAATAAAAATTATACATCATTTATTCTAAAATTAAAGTTTTTATAGCTTGCTTAGGGTTTGCATTCTTCACAGGAAATTAATTCACTGACTTACCTTGGTGTGCATTTTTACAACACTGTTATTTTGAAAGGTACACAATAAATTATATCTGTTAAGGCCACATGTTCTGTGACTGCTTTGTGCTTTTAACATTTGTAACATAAGTAGATGTAGCCCCTAGCATTGATGAGACTGGTGACTATGCTAATTTAGTAATTTAGCTCTAAAAACTTTGTCGTTTTTATTTCAGCTGGCTTCACAATGACTTAAAAGTGGCCCTTATTGGCAGCCCAGTGGATCTCACTTATAGATATGACCATCTGGGAGATTCTCCCAAAATTCTTCAAGACATTGCTTTCGGTAGCCATCCATTCAGCCAGGTGCTCTCAAGTTATACATATCTACTTTTGTTGATTTTTAAGTATTATTATTTTTAAGAGTTATTATTTTTGTCATAATGATACGTGTTTACTATTAAAAATTATAGCAATATAGAAAAGAAAAATGGAAAAAAATAAAACATTACCCCAGGTTCCACCAACCCAAACAAGAATTTTTTATTTTTTTAAAGATTTTATTTATTTATTTGACAGAGAGAGAGTGTGTGCACAAGCAGGGGGAGTGGCCAGCAGAGAGAGGGAGAAGCAGGCTCCCTGCAGAGCACGGAGCTCGATGCAGGGCTGGATCCTAGGACCCTGGGATCATGACCTGAGCCAAAGGCAGACGCTTAACCAACTGAGCCACCCAGGCACCCCCATACAAATATTGATGAAACATAATCATTTCTCTATTCATATATAGAGCAAGATGGATGAACAGATAAGCAGACAAAAATGAGCTTATATTATATGTGTTATTTTATATACCAGAGCTTAATTTTACTTGAAATTATCAGAAAAGAAATTGACGTAAGGGGTGCCTGGGTGGCTTAATCCGTTAAGTGTCTGACTCTTGATCTCAGCTCAGGTCATGATTTCAGGTTCATGAATTCAAGCCTCTCCAAGTTGAAGTGCAACTGAAGCAATTAAACTTTGAAGTTAAGGGAAATCTTTCTTTACTGCAAGAGTTATTCTTAAATTTCATGAGTCCTTTTAATGATTTTTTCATTACTGAGTACTTTGTTTACATTCATTTCATTGCTTTCTGGTATTAATAGGTTTTTACTTACTTTTCCAAGAGGGGCTCATAAGTACCCTATTTGTTGGGTTCTTGCTTGCTTGCGAATGTCTGTTTTATTACTGAAGAGAGCCTTGGCAGAATACAAAGTTCTAGGATCACACTTTTTTCCTCTCTGAACTTTATATAGACACTGCCTTTTGTTACTGTGGAGAAGCCTGATGTCAGTCATATTTCCTCCCAACCCTGTCCTAATTTTTTTTTTTACTGTCTAGATACTTTTTTTGAACCTTTATAGTGGGTTCTTTATCTTTGAAATTTAATAACTTCAGAATTAACAGTGGTGGTTCTCTTCACTTTTTTATGGGACATGGAGCACCTTTCATTGTGAAAATTCAAGGCTCTTTTTATTTTAGTATTTGTGCATGTGTGGTGGAATGCTGATTATTAAAAAATGTAAGAGGTTTCTGTTTTCACATAACAGTTCTGGAGGGTAGGCAGTTGGACAGATGTCCAAGGATGTCATCAAGGAAGGACATTCCTTCCTGCTTTACTACCTCAGTGCCTTTGCTTATTCATGTGTATTTGAGTGAACTTCTTCTCATGGTTCCAAGATGGTGTAGCCTTAGGTGTAATCAAGTGGTACAAAGCGGCTAAGCGCAATTCCTTTGTTTTGAATAGGAAAAACATTATCATGATTGCAGTGATCAAAAATGCAAAAGAAATACATATTGAAAAGTATTCCTCTTTTCTAATTCCCATCTCCATGCCCCAGAAAATGATCAGTGTTTTTCAGAAGTTTTTTTCTATACTAGATTTAAATATATTTTCTGTTAGTGGTGTTCCCTTCATTAAGAACTCCTAACAAGGGTCACCTAGGTGGCCCGTCAGTTAAGTGCCTTTGGCTCAGGTCATGATCCTAGAGTCTTGGAATTAAGCCCTGCATCGGGCTCACTGCTCCCCACGCTTGTGCTCTCTCTCTCTGACAAATAAATAAATAAAATCTTTTTAAAAAAACAAAAAGAACTCCTAACAACAACAACAAAAAAACCTAACAGATAGTGGTTCCCCTTTTGTATCTTTTCTGTCATTTTTCCTTTGTTCTTTTGTTCTTTTTCAGTTTGTTTTATATTATTTCCTGTAGTCTGCTTTTCTTGTCCCTGCATTTAAGGTCATGTTTTATTTTGTTTTTTATTGTTTCTGGAATGGTGTTCATTTCTAATTTGTTTCTCTTCCAGTTCTTTCCTGAGTTCTGTGACGAAAAGCTCCTTCTACTATATAATACTGTTGTGTCACTTTTTTATGCTTTTTTTTTTCATGTGAGAAAAAGTGTGTTTTTTATTTTCTATAAGTCTATTGAAAACTATTTTTCTGGGCGCCTACAACGTATTGTAGATGCAAATTAAAAAGATTTTTTAATCAAAGTTTTTTTTTTAAATAGGTATTACATGAAGCTAAAAAACCAATGGTGGTTGTAGGCAGTTCTGCACTCCAGAGAAGTGATGGGGCAGCAATTCTTGCAGCTGTTTCCAACATTGCTCAAAAGATTCAGATGAGTAGTGGTGTTACTGGTGATTGGAAAGTTATGAATATCCTTCATAGGTATGTTGGGTGATTGTTTTATTATATACTGTAAGATTCAAGTAATTTTGTGTACATGTGTTACTGTTGTACTATCACATTTAGATTTACTAATAGCTTAATATTTAGCAATGTCTCAGTAGTAGATGTGAAAGAGATGCCTTTATTTTCTGTGTGAAAACCGAAGATAATAAATAATATTTAAAATATTTGAGGGGCGCCTGGGTGGCTCAGTTGGTTAAGTGTCTGCCGTTGGCTTAGGTCGTGATCCCAGGGTCCTGGGATCGAGCCCCATGTAGGGCTCCCTGCTCAGCAGGGAATCTGCTTCTTCCTCTGCCCCTTCCCCTGCTTGTGTTCTCTCTGTCTCTCAAATAAATAAATAAAATCTTTAAAAAAATATATTTGAAATAGCAGTGCTGAGAAAATTTTGAAAATCTGTATTATATTAGTATACTTTGGTTCAAAAATTGCAACAAGCCCTCTGACTTTGATTAAATGATAAAAATGTAAGCTAACATGAGAATTCAACATAAGGGAAGTTTTTTTCTGACTGTATTAATACACATTTGAAGCACCTGGGTGGCTCAGTTGGTTAAGCGTCTGACTCTTGATTTTGGCTCAGGTCAGTGATCTTAGGGGTCGTGAGATTGAGCCCCGAGTCGCGCTCCGTGCTGGGTGTGGAGCCTGCTTGAGGTATTTCTCCCCCTTCCTCTACCCCTCCCCCCCCACCCCTGCACACACCTCTCAAAAAAAAATAGTAATACACATTTATTTTAGGAAGTTGGAAAGAGAAGAAAATATGAAAATGGAAATTATTCTTCTACAAATTATAGATAATTACTGTTCCTACTTTTGTCTGGTTCTTTTTCCTGTGTAAATATTTTTTAGTTATATAGTTGAAATCATACTGTGTGAACAGTTTTGTATCCTGATTTTGATCAATTTTCATTACCATATAAAATTTCTTCCTGTAATTAGAAATTTTTTATAAACTTGAATGGCTATTTAATATCATGAATATGTACAATTTTTTAGCCATTTAATTCTTGTTAACATATAAATTGATACTAGTCTTTAAACTATAAATAATGCAATGATACACAGATACTTAGGAACTTTATATTATTTTCTTACAGTGGATTTCTAAAAGTAGAGCTCTTAAGGTAAACAGGATAAGCATTTCTGAGGCTCTTAATGCATATTTCCAAGTTTTAGAAATGTAACAGGGACACCTGGGTGGCTCAGTCAGTTAAGCATCTGCCTTTGGCTTGGGTCATGATCCCGGGGTCCCGGGATCGAGCCCTGCATCGGGCTCCTTGCTCAGTGGGGAGCCTGCTTCTCCCTCTCCCTCTCCTGCTGCTCCCCTGCTTGTTTCTCTTTCTCTCTCTCTGACAAATAAGTAAAATCTTAAAAAAATAAAAATAAAAAAGAAATGTTGTAACAGTTTTACCTTAGTAAATAAGTTTTCCCATTTCGCATAATCCTTTTGATCTTAAGAATTATTTTTCAGGGCGCCTGGGTGGCTCAGATGGTTAAGCGTCTGCCTTCAGCTCAGGTCATGATCCCAGGGTCCTGGGATCGAGTCCTGCATCGGGCTCTCTGCTCCTTGGGAGCCTGCTTCTCCCTCTGCCTCTCTCTCTCTCTGTCTCTCATGAATAAATAAATAAAAATCTTTAAAAAAAAAAAAAAAGAATTATTTTTCAGGGGGCGCCTGGGTGGCTCAGTCGGTTAAGCTGACCTTTGGCTCAGGTCATGATCCCAGGGTCCTGCGATCGAGCCCCTCATTAGGCTCCCTGCTCAGTAGGGAGTCTGCTTCTCTCTCTCAAATAAATAAAATCTTTTTTAAAAAAAAAGTTTTATTTTTCAAATTTGTTTAAGGATTGAGGCTAAACACTTTTAAATATGATAGGCAAATTTTTTAAATTTTAAAAGTATTTGAATACATTGTGGGTTTTTTTTAAGATTTTATTTGAGAGAGAAAGAGAGAGCATGGGGGAGGGGCAGAGGGAGAGGGAGAAGCAAACTCCTCACTGAGCAGGGAGCCCGATGCGGGACTCGATCCCAGGACCCTGGGATCATGACCTGAGCCGAAAGGCAGATGCTTAACCAACTGAGCCACCCAGGCACCCTTGAATAAATTCTTAAACATTAATTTCAGTTTCAATGTTATATTTCTGTTTGGTTTAATTTGGCATTGTAGATCATCATGTAAACATTTTTTTTTTTAAAGATTTTATTTATTTATTCATGAGAGACAGAGAGAGAGAGAGGCAGAAGGAGAAGCAGGCTCCCAAGAAGCAGGGAGCCCTATGCGGGACTCGATCCCAGGACCCTGGGATCATGACCTGAGCCGAAGGCAGACGCTTTACCATCTGAGCCACCCAGGTGCCCCATCATGTAAACATTTTTAAAAACTTTATATTTTTTAGGTAGAGTTTATTTGCATTGTTCACCTCTGGATCTTTTCTAGCCACCATTTTTACTTCTTATTTTTAGTTCACTTTTCCATCTGTGTCTTTATTTATACAGTTTTGTTTTTCTGAATGGGTACCAAAATTAATTAAACTTTTTAAAAAATTCCCAGTTGTCTAACATTGTATTTCTGATTCCTTCTCACAAATGACTACTTGGGTAGGTACAAAGATGACAGTCTTTTTTCCTTTAATACTAAGTATTTCTGCACCCTTTCTTTCATTTAATATTTTAGGGAGGATCTGATGTAATCTCAGTTTTGTCACTGAGGATGACCTGACTTTATATGTGTGTCTGCCTCCTCACCCTTTGGGCTCCTTATTTTTGACGTTAAAAAAAAAAAAAAATTCTACCAGATTTTAAGTAGGTGACACTCAGATGTCATTACTTTTGCCTGGGAATATCATAGAGACTCCCATTATCAAATTGAAATGTTTTGATTTTTTTTTCTTTTAAGCTCAGAAAAAGGTTATTGGTATACTTTTACTTAGTTATTTGTTCTCATGCAGAAGCCTCTTTTGCTATGCATTGATTGGCCTTGAGACTTTTGGCTCATAATTTTTCTCATATCTTTTTTCTCTGGGTTTAGAGAAAATTTCTTACATTTTGTTCCATCATTTTGTGAGTTTTCATTCTGGAGAACGCTGACTTTGTTACAATTTTTAATTTATTAACCTTGTTTGTCATTCTTACAAGATTTCCTTTTTATGAAAGTTCATTTTAGTTTATTAGGACCTATCTTTTTTTTTTCTTTAAGATTTTATTTGTTCATTTACTTGAGAGAGAGAGAGAGGGCACATGAGCAGAGGGAGAAGCAGAGGGAGAGAGATAAGCAGACTCCACGCTGAGAGCGTAGCCCGACATGGGGCTCAATCCCACAAACTTGAGATCATGACCTGAGCCAAAACCAAGAGTCAGACACTCAACGAACTGAGCCACCCAGGTGCCCCAGGACATATCTTTTATTGTAAAGGCAGACATAAGCTTACTCAATTTGTTTTCCAGGATGAAGTGGACTGTGTCTTAAGTTAATGTGAGTCTCTGCCCAGATTTTTGAGAGAGACATGTCAAGACTTACACTGAGGGAAGTTAAGAAGGAACTGTTGGGGCAGAGGGATTTGTTTTGAAATGGGAAAGTATGAGTCCTCCAACTTTGTTCACTTTTATGATAGGTTGGCTATTTTGGGTCCTTTGCATTCCATATGAATTTTAGAATCAGCTTGTCCATTTCTGTAAATTATTCATCTGGATTTTTGATAGGGATCACACGGAATTTGTAAGCTCAGTTGGGGAGTATTGCCATCATAACAGCATGAAGTCCTCTAATCCATGAATGTGGGATGTCTTTCCTTTTAGTAAGGTCTTGAATTTCTTTCAAGTTGTTTTGTACTTTTCATTATATAAATCTTATATTTATTGTTAAGTTTTTTTAAAAGCATTTTATGCTTTTGATGTTATCCAGAGTTTGACAGAGTAGCAGCATCTAGTAGGAGTTGGTTTGACCTGATCTCCTCCCCTAACAAATAGGTAAAACACCAACTTGCTTTATATACAGTAGGTCCTCAGAATGGCTATTTCTAGAAAGAAAGTTAGTAATAGCAAACTGGACCAGACTCCCAGTTGTTCAGAGTATAGTTATTCCAGACCCCTTATTTATTTATTTAAGATTTTATTTATTTATTTATTTGAGAGAGAGAGAGCATGAGAGGGCTGAGGGGCAGAGGGAGACAGCAGACTCCCCACTGAGCAGGGAGCCTGATGCAGGGCTCAATCCTGGGACGCCAGGATCATGACCTGAGCCAAAGGCAGTTGCTTAACCAGCTGAGCCACCCAGGCGCCTCCAGACCTCTTTTTTAAAGGATTATTTTCTGCTTATAAGAGTAATATATGGGGCTGGAGTCCCAGGATCGAGTCCCGCATCGGGCTCCCTGCTCGGCAGGGAGTCTGCTTCTCCCTCTGACCCTCCCCCCTCTCATGCTCGCTCTCTCTCAGTTTCTCTCTCTCAAATAAATAAATAAAATCTTTAAAAAAAAAAAAAGTAATATATGCTCATAGAACATATATGTACTAATTATATTGTTTTCTCCAAGTTAAAGTTTTATGAGGCTGTTTTAATTTCTCCCTTTTGGTTTTCAAAATCATATGACTTTTCTCTAATGACTGCTTTTGGCTTATCATGTTTTATATCTTGCTCTATTGAATAAGAATCAATTTAGGACAGGGCGCCTGGGTGGCTCAGTTGGTTAAGCGACTGCCTTTGGCACAGGTCATGATCCTGGAGTCCCAGGATCGAGTCCCGCATCGGGCTCCCTGCTCAGCAGGGAGTCTGCTTCTCCCTCTGACCCTCCCCCCTCTCATGTGCTCTCTCTCAAATAAATAAAATAAAAAAATAAAAAAAGAATCAATTTAGGACAATTTCAATTAGCATAAAGTTTCCAGAATTATTCAATTAACTATTATCTCATGAAGTGGGGTGCCTGAGTGGCTCAGTTTGTTAAGCATCTGACTCTTAATTTTGGCTCAGATCATGGTGTCATGGTTGTGAGATTGAGCCCCGCATTGGGCTCTGTGCTGGGTATGGTTAGGATTCTCTCTCTCCCTGTCCCTTCCCCCCCCCCAAAATAAGAAATAACAATAAATAAATATGTCATGAAGAGACAGTGTTCTAAGCATCTTGTTTTTTTGTTCGACACCCTTAAAACAGTAAAATATTGCTATTTCTGGTTTTGACATCTATTTTAAAATGGGTTAAGAAGATGAAGGAAGGTTTTTGTCAGCATTGAATAGAAAAGATTAAGTATCATTTCAGGAGTCACATTTAATTTTTTATAATGATAACACTGCAGGTGTGCTAAAAATCCATAATTGTTTTACAGGATTGCAAGCCAGGTAGCTGCTTTGGATCTTGGGTATAAACCTGGGGTGGAAGCAATTCGTAAGAACCCTCCCAAAGTGCTGTTTCTCCTGGGAGCAGATGGAGGTTGTATCACTCGACAGGATTTGCCAAAGGATTGTTTCATTATTTATCAAGGTAAGTAGCATCTGTGACACCAGAAACAGAAAAGAATTCTGCGCTATGTAGATTAGAAACTATATGGCAGTATATTTAGTGGATTGACTATTTTCCATTCAGGAATTTCCCCCCAACACACACACCTCAGTATTTTTTTAAACCAAATCATAGGTTTTATTAGTTATATAGTTGATACTACTAAGAATTATTACCTGGTGGGGCACCTGGGTGGCTCAGTCAGTTTTAAGCATCTGCCTTCGGCTCAGGTCATGATCCCAGGGTCCTGGGATCTAGCCCCACATCAGGCTCCCCGGGAGCTTGCTTCTCCCTCTCCTTCTGCCCACCCCCCCACCACTTGTGCATGCTCACTCTCTCTTTCTCTCTCAAATAAATAAATAAAATATTTTTTAAAAAAAGGTTATTGCCGGGCGCCTGGGTGGCTCAGTTGGTTGGGCGACTGCCTTCGGCTCAGGTCATGATCCTGGAGGCCCGGGGTCGAGTCCCGCATCAGGCTCCCTGCTCGGCAGGGAGTCTCCTTCTCCCTCTGACCCTCCCCCCTCTCATGCTCTCTCTCTGTCTCATTCTCTCTTTCAAATAAATAAATAAAATCTTTAAAAAAAAAAAAAAAGGTTATTGCCTGGAAAAAAAAAGAATTATTACCTGATGATATTTAGTAACAAAGAATTAGAAGAAACCTATGCCTCACTAATAGGAATGGTTAAATTATGGTTTATTTATACAATTAAATATTATGTAACATTAAAATTCAGCTTTTCAAAGAATATTTAGTATTATTACATAATCAGAGGAAAGTACTTTTACATAAACAGTGTTTAAAAATCATGAGTGCTGGGGCACCTGTGTGGCTCAGTTGTTAAATGTCTGCCTTCAGCTCAGGTCATGATCCTAGGGTCCTGGGATCGAGCTCCGCATCGGGCTCCCTGCTCGGGGGGAAGCCTGCTTCTCCCTCTCCCACTCCCCCTGCTTGTGTTCCCTCTCTCACTGTGTCTCTCTCTGTCAAATAAATAAAATCTTTAAAAAAAAAAAAATCATGAGTGCTGAGTTACAAGACATTTTTTTTTTTTTAAAGATTTTATTTATTTATTTGAGAGAGAGAGAATGAGAGAGAGCACATGAGAGGGGGGAGGGTCAGAGGGAGAAGCAGGCTCCCTGCAGAGCACAGAGCCCGATGTGGGACTCGATCCAGGGACTCCAGGATCATGACCTGAGCTGAAGGCAGTCGCTTAACCAACTGAGCCACCCGGGCGCCCAAGTTACAGGACATTTAATGAAATACATTTGATAGTACTTCTTTGGCTTTTTTGTTTTTGACTCATTTTCTTGAACTCTCACTCATGGTAAATATATTTCCCTGGAATAAATGGAGTCCAGAGTACTCCCGGATATTTTACAGAGAAAAGTATTACATAACTCTCAAGTTCATTTTACACAAACGCCATAAATTTATAATAGGCTTTTTATTGCCATGGCACATAAAGAGCATTATAGAATATTTAGTATCTTTAGTTTGATAAAGTTAAATCAAAATGCATAATTTACATCCAGTTCCTAGTCCTATCCAGAAATAATCATTGATGGCTTTGGAAATGTATGCTTCATATATTTTTCTGTTACATACAAAAATGTACACAAATGAGATTATTAGACTTTATATATTGCTCTATAACTTTCTTTCATTCAACTCAAGGTTTTTTTTCCTTCTAACAGTTTTGTTAAACTATTAAAACTTTCATTATACTATTTCAGTCTTTCATTATACTGTTTTCTATAATATCCTGTTTATGTTCTTTTCAGTATTACCACTGTCATTTCTGTTCTACATTTTTTGTTCCTCCACCATTTCAGTATGTTTTACTGAATTTCACTAACATACATCTGAGCATTTCCACTTTGTAATCAAGAGAAATAATATACCTCATTGCCCATGATGTAGGTTTGTACTATATTATACATATTTCTGTATTTACAAAAAATAATCTGGGAAGGTAGCAAATGCTTATTAGTAATTTTCTTTGGGAAGGGAGTTGAATTGTGGGCAAGGTGGGCTTTTTATTCCAAAATTCTTTTATATATTTTTGTATGTTACAATTTTGTAAACACTTTTGTAATTCTTAATGGGATATAAAAAGGATATCTTGTGTGTTCATGTATGATACCTAATCAGTTTTTTGCTAAAATATGGTTTGTCCTTTCCATCTTTTCGCAGGACATCATGGTGACGTTGGCGCTCCTATAGCTGATGTTATTCTCCCAGGCGCTGCTTACACAGAGAAATCTGCTACTTATGTCAATACTGAGGGCCGAGCTCAGCAGACTAAAGTAGCAGTGACACCTCCTGGCTTGGCAAGAGAAGACTGGAAAATTCTAAGAGCCCTCTCTGAGGTATTTGTTCTTAGTGATGCTGCTAATGGGATGTTTGACTTGTTAGCTTCTCAAAATGATTTTCAAAGTCAAGGAGAATGCAAGCCTGATGTGCAGGGATAATTTGAATAATCTCTGTGAGACAAAAGTATTCAGAAAATGGGCGTTTGATATTGGTATTTTTATTTTTGGCTTGTTTTTTGCCTAAAAACACTTCTTTTAACTCTTTATTATAAAAAAAGAAAAAGCATGAGATTTAAAATAATATACGTTGTCTGTAAACTTTGTATATGATCAATATTGAGTTAGCAGAAGCATTCAGATTTAGTATAGCATTATCCCTTTAATCATTTATTTCATACTCAGTCTGATTTCTAAAGAGAAATTACTAATGTACTGACAGCTGTTTATGAATTAGAATTTTTGTCAATTGTGTTTTCCTCTTAATTACTTAATGTACTTGCAAATGGACACCCAATAGAATTTTCATTAGCACAACATTATTTCACTATAGTTGCAATTATGTATGATTTGAATTGTTTTAAGTACTAAAGCTTTATGTCAGTTCTGGAGACCTGTTATTTGTAGATTGCAGGTATGACTCTTCCATATGATACTCTGGATCAAGTAAGGAACAGATTGGAAGAAGTCTCTCCTAATCTTGTCCGATATGATGATGTCGAAGGAGCCAATTATTTCCAGCAAGCAAATGAGCTCTCTAAGGTAAAAACTTGCCTGTATTCAGTTTTCATAGTAGTGTATCCTCTGATGTTAGTTTTCAATTCTATTATTGACCTCATAATCCTTTTTTTTGCAGCTAGTGAACCAACAGCTTCTTGCTGATCCACTTGTTCCACCTCAGCTAACAATAAAAGACTTCTACATGACAGGTATGCATTTGTTAGCATGACTGCCAAATATGAAAGGTGGGAAGGAATAAGATCATCTAATTATGATTCCAACCTGTTAATGAGAATATTTGATATTTTTATTTAATCTTTGAAAACTTTGAAACATCAGAGGTAATGTAATTTCTGATTTTACTCTAATTTTCTGATTTTACTCTAATTTCTTTTGTTTCTGAAATGTAAGCAGATTTTAAATATAAAATTTACTGTTGTGTATAAAATCACCATATAGCAATTTAGGGAGAATTTTTTTTAAGTGACAACTGTGAAGGTTTTTTCTGAGAATTACAGTAGAAACATTAAAACACTTAAATGTGAAGTATGTTAAAGAGTGTTTCTGATGGACATTGTTAGGGATGCTTTTAAGGAATGTGGACTTACTGATACTTGTTTATTGCAGATTTTACATTTGATGTAACATGATATAACACTTGATATAATATCTGTGTTATGAGGTAGTTGACAGATGATTTTAAATAATTTTCTACCTAAAAGCAGATAATATATTTTTAAAAATTTTTAAGCTTGTTTATCTAAGAATATTTTTAATTGGTTTTTTACTTATGTTATAAACGTTATGTTTATTGTAGAATACATACCTAAGCCCAAAGGGCAAAGAGCATTTACTATGATACCACTATCCAGAAATAACTAGTTTTATTTTTTTAACATTTTGTCAATCATACAAGGATATACACATATATTATTCATTTAAAAAATAAAAGATTTGATGATTCATTTACTGGGGGAAGGGGTTGACAGCTTTATTGAAATACCATTTACAGACCATAAAATTCACTGAATTCAGTGGATTTTATTTTTTTTATTATTATTTTTAAGATCTTATTTGAGAGCGAGAGAGATAGAGCGCATGCACGCGCGCGCGTACACGAGTGGAATGAAGGGGCAGAGGCAGAGGGAGAAGCAGACTCCCCGCTGAGCAGGGAGCCCAACGTGGGGCTAGATCCTAGGATCCAGGGATCATGACCTGAACCGACTGGGCCACCCAGGCGCCCCTGGATTCAGTGGATTTTAGTACACATACTATTTTATAAACTTGTTTTCAATAACAGTATTGTGCACATATTTGTCCTATCTTTAGTACTTTTCTATAATATTTGTAAGGGTTGCATAATGGCATATTGTATGGCTATATGTAATTATTTAATCATTCCTAGGAGTACTTACCAAAAGCATTTAGCTTATAAGGGGCTTATTTTCTGGAGTTCTTCTTCACATTAGATACAGTTACATAGAATTTTATAGTCTTTTTTTTGGTTGTTCCTGAGTGTGTGCAACAAGAAAGTTTTACTGTGTGCTTTTTAAAAAATTGTATTATCAAAATGCACATTTTCTTAATATCTTTCAGACTCAATTAGCAGAGCTTCACAGACAATGGCCAAATGTGTCAAAGCTGTCACGGAGGGTGCCCAGGCAGTAGAGGAACCATCCATATGCTGAAACTTCTACTAGGAACCCCATTTTGTTACAAATAATTAATGGACAGTTATGTTGGAATGATCTCCTACAGGTTTATTCTTTAAAAAATAATCTGAATGATGTAATACTTAAGGTCGTACCTTGCTTATTTGAAAATGATACTGCAATTATCAGTGAACTTTGAGGTTTCAAAGACATTTATGTATTGTGTGTAAACGTTAAATTGTTTAATAAACAATGTATACAGATGCTTTTTCACATAAAAGTATTGGCAATCTTTGTGACACATACAAAGAAAATTCTTAAAATACGAGTTTTTGTTCATTTTCATTGATCATTTAGGTTTGTAAAATGTATGAAATAAGAGCTTCCATTAGGACCCACTGGTAGTTTCTAACACTCAAGGAAAGATTTGAGCATTCTGTCAAGCTGGGTAAATAGAAAAAATATGTGTAACATAATCACACATCAGATACGTATCTTGGACAACTATAAATAATAATAATCATAATAATGATAGATAATGATTATTTAGCTTTTTCTGTGTGCTAAGCACTCTGGTTTTACATGCATTGTCTTGTTTTGTCCTTGCTACAACTCTGAGGTAGTGTTACCTTATTTTACAGATGAAGAAACTGAAGCCTAGGGATATTTGGTAGCTTGCCCAAGGTCACAGAAAAATAGTCAAGGACTCCAGCCTAGTTCTCTCTGACTCCAAAGCTCATTGTTCTTACCTGCTATACATAATTCCCTCCCATTAATACAGATCTTATAGGTTGTTACTTCTAAGAATTAGCATTGAGAATCTTAATGGATAGTACATTTTTCTGTTTTCTCTTGAATCTGTTTATAGACCATGGTGATTTATATGACATTTTTCTTTGTATAAGAGATTACACACACATGCATCACTGGAGTGATGGAGTTAAGGGATGTAATTTAGGTCTTTGTTGATGTTCCATATTTATTATATTAACCATCTGCACTTTTAAGTCAACTATATTCCAATAATAGAAGACAAAGCTAAAAGCTTTCATAATTTTCAGTTGTCAAAACAAAAAGGAGGTAAAATTTTATAATTGATCTAGGAGATAATTTAAAGCCATATTAAATGTTTTTCAGAATCTATGGTCAGAATCCTTTTGTTGTGTAATCCTTATTCCTGCTTTCACTAAAAACTTAGCCCAATTATAGGATGCGATATTCCTGATACAACAATAAGATTTTTTAAATAGTAGTATGTCATCGATACTTTATCTTCAAAAAGATAAATTATACAGAATTTGTCACCTGTAACAGTTTTTTCCGAACTGTTTATTTTTTCATTTAGCAATACATTATGAAGTGTATTTTGCTTAAGTACTTAAAATTCTAAGTTGCCTGAAATTGTACAAATTCTTGCTGAAAGTCTTTGAATTCAGTACAAACTTTCTGTCCTCCTCTACTTTCTTTATCCCTTAGCACTGTAGCTGACCTCGAGGGGGCATATGCTTCCAGTTTTGTATTCTACACAGTACTTTTCAGTGAACGTGTGTAGACTTCATAGGCCTGTTGGTGAGGGAATATTGTGTTCAAATGGAGAAGAGGTGGTATACGACCATGATAGTCCAGAATCCTTGGGCTGCCATCTAGGCAACATGTGTTGAACTTATAATTTTATAAAGCATACCTTGTCTGGGGTAAGTAGTGCTCAATAAAATTGGCTGGTTTTTACATGAAGTAAACATGAAAGTCTGTCTAGTGGGCACTTATTAATCACGTAATGCGAAATAATGTTATTGTGAACATAAACATTAAAGGTGGTTGCTAGGGGGGAAAAAAGGCTTTCTGAAGAAGAGCCCCCAAATAGAAGAAAAATACATATAGGTGAGAATAACCTGGCTGATGGAATTATGATTCTTTTTTTTTTTTTAAAGATTTTTATTTATTTATTTGACAGAGAGATAGAGAGCACAAGTAGGCAGAGAGAGAGGGAGAAGCAGACTCTCCACTGAGCAGGGAGCCTGACGCGGGGCTCGATCCCAGGAACCTGGGATCATGACCTGAGCCGAAGGCAGCCGCTCAACCAACTGAGCCACCCAGGCGCCCTGGAATTATGATTCTAAGTAATGAAAGAGTCAACAATGAGAAGGTGAGAAAGGCTCAAGGGCCAGGTCCCTTTGGGTGAAGAAGGCAGTCTGGAAATACCCTCTCATTTAAAGAGGACCCAAATATGTATCACTAAAGCTTTAAGTACATTATGTCTAATTTTCATAAAAACCCTGCAAACAATAGGAATTGAGACCCAAGAAATATCAAATAACTTGCTTAAAGCTAGAGTTAGAGGCTAAAGGCAAGGGAGTTTAATTAGAGATTTTATTGTCCCATGTTGCCTCAGATATAAAGCTTTTGGACAGCTATGAAAATTGAATAGATGTGCAGGAAAGATCTTAAAGCCTAAGCTCTATACAAAATGCTTCCCAAATTTATTGTGAATTATATTATAACAAATACATTAATAAAAAGTATTATGCCCTCTTAGTAATACCCAGTGTACAGTCATTTATTATTGTTTGTTATTTAACAAGTTATTTAAACACCACTTCTTGCCAGGTCAGAACTTCGGAAAGGTTAGTTAAGAAAAATTTTAAGATTATTTCTTCATTTGTAAAATGGGGATAAAAATAGAATAATTGTATTTACCTCTACCTCATAATGTTGTTATGAGGATTAGGTCAGAAAACCTATGAAACTCTTAGCTTACTTCCTGACACAGGAAATGTTCAATGTGCTCAATAACTGAAGACCATCATTATAGGGAAATGTGTATTCAAAATTTTTCTAACAGTTTCAGGAGGTTGCAGCTAATCACCAAGGGAGTTTTGCTGTTTTTTAAACTAAGCTCTATACCCAACATGGGGCTCAAACTCACAAGAGATCAGCAGTCACTCTACTGACTGAACCAGACAGGTGCCCCCACTGGAGTTCTTGATCCTAAAAAGTCCCCATTTTAAATGAATGAAGTGGAAAACTCTTAAACTATTGGTTGTAAGGGAAAGTCATGCCTAATATAACCTCCAGCTTTTATTTTTCTAAAGAAATGCATTCCTTTCCTAAGGCTCCAAGGAATTAAATGACTTATCCAAGGTCAACCTAATCAACAAAACACTGCTACTACATACCATCCACCAAGGCTGTGAAAATTTATTATGCAGAACTCTACTTATTTTGATGGAACTTTTACGAGTTGTAGGAAGATTTACTGAGTCTGTTGGGTTCTAACCCTTAAAAGAGAATACTTCTAAGAGCAAAACCATAAAAACAGTGCTGTCAGAAGGGGAAGATTATTTGCTAGTGATAGGGTACTGAAAGAGGGTTAGAGCTATTGATTTGCACAAAGGGGGCCAGTGGATTCTTTTGCCAACATAAACTTTTGATTAATATATATAAACTGTCAGATTTACTATTAAACAGATTGCCCTACCACTATTCAACACCTAAGGAGAGAACTAAAGGAGCTTAAAACAGTGGTAAGAGGTGTTTTTTAAAATGTTAGTATGTCATGACTACTGTTAAGATGTCACTAGTAACACTGCAAATCCCTTGTTAGCTAAGATCTGGTTTGCCTGAAAGTGAGGGCTCAAGCAGAAATTAAGGTATGCATGAGTATGACAAGCTATTTTTTAGGACATTTTGTGAGGCTACTCCTATCTTAGCATAGCTAGACCTCATATTTGTGGTTGATTCAATGTTTGGAAACAAATGGCCATGAAAATAATACAAAGATCTGTTGGAACAAAAAATTGTGTATAGACATATATATGGCCACTGTTCAATAATGAAGATAGCTGATAACTCCCTAATAATTTTTAATAACCAATATTTTAAAATATCTTAACAATTGCATAGTACTTTAATTAGCTTGCTTATTTAATTTAGCCCAAGAGACGATGAAAAAACTATGACTAGACCTCAGGTCTAGATTTTAAGAGAATAAGGATCTTGGAACCAAATACCTTTTACTTGAAGTGTTTGTAGATTTTACTACTGAAAAATTCTGAAGATTGATTTACCTATGACTGATATTCAAAATCTTTGATATCTTAATATTTTAAAAATAACTTACACTGGAAAGCATATGTTGGTACTAAAAATACAGTGAATGTGTGGTTTAGGACTAGTGATTAGTTTACAGTATTGAATTTTGAATTGGTATGTAAAGAGATCACAAGATGAATAACATTAATTTCATTCTTAGAAGCATATAATTTGGGGTCTGAAAAGGACTGTAAAAAGAAACCTAGTATTTTTTTTTTTTTAAGTAGTCTCCTTGCTGAGGGGCTTGAACTCCCAACCCTGAGATCAAGACCTGAACTGAGATCAAGAGCCAGACAGTCAACCAACTGAGACACCCAGGTGCCCCAAGAAATCTAGTATTACATGTGCATTTTGTAAATGTGGAAATGGAAGCCAGAGAGAATTAGGGGAAAATTAGGGGCAGGTTTTTTGGGTTGAACCAGTTCTTCTGACGCCTGGTTGAGTGACATCTCAAAGCCTTAAATTCAACTTTGAGATTTATGAAACATTTGCAGAGTATTGTGTGCCAAGTATAATGCTAAGAGAAATGCACTTTAGTTTGTGTCCTCAAGAAGCTAACAATGTAGTGAAAGATCTGTAAGCATCAATTATAGTAATGGCAGAACATTTGAATACAGGTATACATAATATAGTGGTGGCCATGGCTAAACCTGACAAAATTTTAAAGTTTAGTAATACCCAGTGTTAGCCATTATCTAGGAAAACAGATACACTCATACACTGTATGATATCCATCAAAACATTATTTTTTATTTTTTTTAAGATTTTTTTTTTTTTTTTTTTTTTGAGAGAGGGCAGGAGAAGGGGCAGAGGAAGAAAGTATCCTCAAGCAGACTCTGCAGAGCATGGAACCCAAAATGGGGCTTGATCTCAGGAGCCCAAGATCATGACCTAAGCTGAAATCAAGAGTTGGCCGCCCAACCGACTGAGCCACCTAGGTACCTAAAAACTTAATTTCTTAAAGATTTTACTTTTAAATAATCTCTACACCCAACATGGGGCTCAAACTCAATCCTGAGATCAAGAGTCCCATGCTCCACTGACTGAGCTAGCCAGGTGCCCCCCCCCCCATCAAAATTTTAAATGCTCATTTTTTAGACCAAACAATTCCACTTCCAGGAATTTATCCTAAAGATTACCAGCATGAATTTGCAAAGACTTGAGCAGAATGTACATTCACATTGGTCATCAAATAAAACAAAAAATTTAAATGTCCGCCAATGGAGGACATAAAATAGTTTTGGTATAAAATATACAAATGTTTAAAAGCATGAGCTAGATCTCCACTTGCTGTTATGGAAAAAGCTCCAAGATACATTAAGAACATCAATTTTTTTTAAAGATTTTATTTATTTATTAGGGAGTGAGAGAGCACAAGCAGGGGAAGCAGCAGGCAGAAGGAGAGGGAGAGGAAGAAGCAGGCTCCCCGATGAGTGGGGAGCCCGATGCGGGGCTCAATCCCAGGACTTTGGGATCATGACCTGAGCCAAAGGCAGACACCCAACCAACTGAGTCATCCAGGAGTCCCCATTAAGAACATTAAGATGCAACAATATGTATCTGTATCTATATATATGTTTACCTATGTGTGAAAAGTATTTCAGCAGATACAAAAAAATATTGTGGTTACCTCTGGGTAGTTCAGCTAAATCGAGGATAAAGAAAAGGATTTTACAACTCTATCATTTGAACATTTGAGTTTTTACAGCAAGAATATTTTGCTTTTATAATTTTTAAACACATTGTTTAAATGAAGAATATGTAGCAAACCAAAATATATAAGTTAATGAAAACTAAAAATAGCAGGACACAAAATTCTGTGCATTTACATGTGGTAGGCAGCTTTTAAGATGGCCCGCATGATCCTTGCCAGCTGGGATTCACACCCTTATGTAATCCCCTCTCTTTGTGCGCTGGACTTACTGATTCATTTGTAAATCATTAGGGATGTCCCTGCTGGGTTTTAAGACTGGCTTCCATCTTGGGCACTCTCTGATTCTCTCCCTCTCAGGTCACCTGCCATGCTGTGAGGACACATAAGCAGCCTCTGAAAAGGACCATGTGGTAAGGAAGAAGACTACCTTCCAGCAACCATGTGAGTGATCTGAATCCTTTGGCCCCCAATTGCATTGATGTGACTCATATTGATACACTTCTAGATTCCTGACACACAGAAACTGAGATACTAAATGTTTGTTGTTTTTAGCCACTAAGTTTTGGGTTATTTTGTTATGCAATAATAGATAACTAATATGCTGTAATTATAACAGCAAAAGCATATGGCAGGATGACCCACATACAATGACAGATCCATGTGGGAATACAAAGGCCTGACCTTCTAGACCCACTGGGGGACAACTCGGAAGGGCTGTCTTAGCTCCTTAATCTCTCTGTGAGGTTGGCTGAGATTGTCACTGGGCCTGCAATTGCAGCTTAGCTTTCCCTCTGCCCATTCCTGCTTTCTTTCCCTCCCTTACAGTGTTGACCTCGAGGGAACTCATTAATAAATGTTCTGTACACTAAACTCTTCTCAGAGTCCACTACCTGGGGAATCCAATCTGTGACTGCCGTCCAGAATATCTCTGTATCCTAGGTAGCTGCTCGAAATATCACTGTCTCAGCTAGCAAGACGTGCATGAGAGAGAGGAAGCAGAGGACAAGCTCTAAACATCTTATTGACGTGACTTTGAAACTGCATCATTTCTACTCAAATATCGTAGGTAAGGCTTACAGCCACATTCACCTGCAAGAGAAGAGGCTGGGAAATGTAACTTCTAGTCATATACCCAACTAAAACAGAGATTCTAAGAGGAGTGTTCTAGCTATTTTTTTTGCTGTGTAACAAACTACCCCAAAACTTAATGGTGTAAAACAACAACCATCTTATTATGCTCATGAGATGATGCCATGAGTGCAAAATACAGAAAGGGCACAGCAGAGATGGGAGTGACTCATCTCTGTTTTATAAGGTAGGAACCTCAGCTGGATGGCTGGAATACTGGAGGTTGACTCAAACAGCTGGGGCCTGGAGCAGCTCCAATGAGAAGACTCAGTTCCCAGATAGCATCTTCATTCATGTTTGGCTCCTGGGCTGGAATGGTAGAAAGACAGGCTCAGAGGGGATTGTCTTCCAGAGCATCTACTTGTGTCCTATTCCACATGAAATTCTCAGGACAATTGTACTTGTCGAGTGTTCAGGGCTCCAAGAGCAAGACCAAGGAGGAAGGTTTTTATGATTTAACCTTGGAAGTTCTATAGCATCACTTCCATTGTCCTTTACTGATCAAGCCAATCTGGTCAGAGCCCACCCAGATTCAAGGGGAGGAAACATACATCCCATGGGAGGAGTGTCAAAGAATTAAAACCACTGCAACGGTAGATATTGGGGGACAATTAGTTCCTGCCATAGGCCCTGTATCTGTACCACAGCAATGAAGAAGGAGACACACAGAAAAAAAGACCATTAACAACTATAAAATGAAGTTTCTTTTTATTTATTTTTTTAATTATTTTAAAAAATTATTATATATGAAATTATTATTATTACTGTTTTTTTAGAAAAGGGAGAGAGAAGAGAGCAAGAATGAGAGAGCGTGGGGGGGAGAGGGAGAGAGAATATATATATATATTTGTTTATTTTTAAGAGAGAGAGACGGGCAGCGGGAGAGGGAGAGAGAAAATCCCAAGCAGGCTTCAGGCCCAGAATGGAGCCCAACTTGGGGCTCGATCTCACAACCCTGAGATCATGACCTGAGCTGAAATCAAGAGTCAGATGCTTAACTGACTGAGCCACCCAGGCACCACGAATCCAGGCAATTCTTAACCACAATGTTATACTGCTTCCCTATTAATGGGATATATAGGCCTTTCTCTCTAGAATCCTCTAGATTTTTTTTTATTACAGATAATGCAGTAATGAATACTCTTGTACATAAATATTTGCATACTTTTCTAAGTATATCAATAAGGACAAATTCTTTGATAAGACATTATGAGTTCAAAGAGCAGCACATTTTTATTCGAACAGAAGAAGTTTCTTCTCCAAATTTATCATTTGTTTTGGGGAGGCAGCATTTTATCAGAGGCAACAAGCCCCCTCTTGCTATATTTAGAATTTTAGTAGCAAAAGTACTAGAAAGTCATCTTAGTCCTTCTCCTGAGGGAGTAATTAACTCAGTGGTCCTTTCCTCACATCCTTTCTGATATTTGATTAAGAGTGCAGACAGGTAAACTGCAAGGCAAAGAGCCCTAGACTAGGGCCTGGATCATGGTAGTTCAATGATTGAATTAAATGACTAGGTCTTTTTTTTTTTTTTAATCTGTAAAATGAGGATATTAAGTACTACCTACTTTATCTACCACCTATAGGTTTAGAGACACAACTATGAATGTATACATTGTTCATATGTATCATTAAGAACACTTGTAGGGGTGCCTGGATGGCTCAGTCAGTTAATCGTCTGCCTTTGACTCAGGTCATGATCCCAGGCTCCTTGCCCCTCATTGGGCTCCCTCCTCAGCAAGGAGCCTGCTTCTCCCTCTCCCCCCTGCTCGTGCCCTTTCTCTCTCTCAAATAAATAAATAAAATCTAAAACAAAAACAAAACAAAACAAAGACACCACTCGTAATAGAGGGATACCCATTTAGGAACCAGGGAAAGAACTGGGGGGCCCAATAGGGAATTGAGATCTGGTATCTTTTTGGTCACTAAATACGTACATGTGCTTTACTCATAGATGTACATCAGAAACTCTGGTTGAGACAATAATTTCTCAAGCACTTATTGTGTGTGTCCATCTGTATAAGTCTTAGTATACTTTCAGCAGGTAGCCTCAATATAAATATTTTATGAATAAATGAATGAACAAAGTTTTCAAGGCTGCTCATCAGTTTTCCAAAGCTAAGACTAATGTCCTCTCTCTCAAAAAAAAAGATAATTTTTAGCACTTTGTCTTTCCCCTAAATAAGGAATGTCTATGTCTTCTTTAGAACTATGTACATAATATGGCTTAAGGTCTTAAAATTTGATCTTGGGTAAACTAAAAGCAAATCACCCAGAGCAGAGTGTGAAGTTATCTAGTTTGTCAAATGCTGAGTAACTGCCTCTCTATTAATTTGGAAAATACAGAAATGTAGAAAAATAATCCACTTATTGATTAGTAACCCTTATGCTGTGTAATTTATTGGGCCTTCCAGATACTATCTTCTCTTTCTTTAAAGTTATTGATAGACACTGTTATTTGTGAATCACTTCCAGGTGATTAGCAATTCAGTAGAAATTAGTCATATGTAGTCATATATATGCTGACAAAAACTTTGAAATTATATTTTAGATGATGTAGTATTTTACTGGACTATATAAGTCACATTTCATAAATTTTATCTATTTTATTCCAAAACTTTCAATTATCTTGAATAATGCCCCTTCTTCTTGAGTATACCCATATTTCAAAGACTTACACAAATGTGGACATAAATTGAATCCATTTTCCCCCTTTCTAACACATATACATATATATGTGTGTGTTTTAGAAAAAAAAAATATATAACATATATATGTTAGGAAAAAAAAATATATATATATATATTTTAAGTAATCTCTACACCCAAATGGGGCTCGAACGCATGACCCTGAGATCAAGAGCCACATGCTCTACTGACTGAGCCAGTCAGATGCCCCTAGATTTATATATTTTTTAAACTTGGTTGGGAAATATCTACAAACTTCAACATGAAAATATTTTAGTCGGGTATCCTGGAATAGAAAAACTACATGTTTTTCTATGAATGACACATGTACATACTCAAATATAGAAATAAAGTAAACATGAAAAACATTCCTTCTGATTAGATGTGACTAGAATATATTTTTAAGAATCTATCACTGGGCAGCCAAAATTTATCTACTGATGAGTTTCCCTTCAGGATTTTTCCAAGAACTGGGAAAATCCTGCTGTTTTAGTCCGTTTGGGTTGCTATAACAAAACATCACAAACTGGGCAGCTTATAAGCGCCTTTATTTTTGACAGCTCCAGAGCCTGGAACTCCACCACCAGGGTGCCATCGTGGTCAGGAACTCCACCATCAGGGTGCCGTTGTGGTCAGCTTCTGGTGGAGGCCCTTTCCAGGTTGTACGCTGCCATCTCTTACTGTGCCTCACAAGATAGAAGGGAGTAGGCAGCTCCTGCGTGTGGTCCCTTTCATAAAAGCGCTAATCCCATTCATTGAAAGCTCCATCCTCATGACCTAACCACCTCCCAAAGGTCCTACCTCCTAAAATCATCACACTGGGCATGAGGATGTCAACATATGAATTTTGAAGGAACATAGACATTCAAATCATAACAAATACCTAAATTATACTGAGTCATGCTATCGAAGAGAAAATGAACTCAATGATGAACCTAAGTTGGCCAGGTCCCAGGTTCTAGTTGATGTATGTGCACCTTTACTAAGTCTTTGCAGCACTAAGGCTGTTCCTAAAATTTCTGTTCACTGCACATATCACAATCCATTGAGATTATAATTTTTTAACTTTATTCCAAATTTGGGAAAAATGATCAAGTTATGAGAAGGATTTGGGGCAATCATTATATCCAACACTACTTACTGAGCGGCAACACCATGTGATAATGTACACACTGACTTGTGTGTTAAGGGAGAAAGTTCTGGAATCAATTCCCCAGATTTAAATCCTGGCTCTATCACTTACCAGCTATGTCATCTCATTACTATTACCAGTTGAAATGGGGATAATGATAATAACACCTGCCTCTTAGAGTTCACTAAATATGTGTAAAGCACTAAGTATGAATAAGTGCTTAGTGTTAGTTGTTATTTTCTCCTTTAAAAAGAAAGATTGAAAATGTCCATATATATTAGTCTAAATATATTCATGTGGTAGCTTGAATAATAGCCCCCAAATATGTCCATGTCTTAATTCCCTGAACACGTGAATATGGTACCCTACATGGCAAAACAGATTTTGTAGATATGATTAAGTTAAGGATCTTGAGTTGGGGAGATTATTCTGGATTAACTGGGTGGGGACAATGTAATCAGAAGGATCGTAATAAGGGCGAGGCAGGAGGACAAGAATCAGAGGAGATTAGAAGACACTGTACTGCTGGTCTTAAAGATGTAGGAGGGGATAATGAGTCAAGGAATACAGGTAGTAGCTTCTAGAAGCTGGAAAAGGCAAGGGAGCAGCTTACCCCCGGAGCCTCCAGAGGAATGCAACCCTGCGGATAGCTTAATTTCAGCCCAGTAAAACCCATTTCAGACTTCTGACTTGTGGAACTGTAAGATAATAAACTGTGTTAAGTCACTAAATTTGTGGCACTTTGTTAGGACAAGTTCCCATTAATACCTGCACCTAGCCTACGGAGACACTAATTTGAAGTCAATACAAACAGAACTTTACTTCTAGTTCTCTTGGATTACAACTGGAGTTATCCTTGGAAAAGTGATTTATTCTAGGTTTGGAGTAGGAAAAAAGATAAGATGAATACCGGGCATCTTTTGGTATCAGAAAGTGAAGAAGTGTTCAAAATGGATTGGGGGTATATCAAAAGGGTACAGACACTAACCTGAAAAGGCTACCAACGGCTAAAGCTGGAACAAGTTGAACAACAAAATAATGATGGATTATAACTCCCTAAATAAAATATGTATTCTCATGAGTCCACAATGAAATAAATAAATACATAAATACATACATACATGGAGAATGGACAATTCCACTGAAGAATGTTAAAATTCATATGGGAAAGGGGTGCCTGGGTGGCTGAGTCGGTAAAGCGTCTGCCTTTAGCTCAGGTCATGACCTTGGGGTCCTGGGATGGAGCCCCAGTCTGGCTCCCTGCTCAGCAGGGAGTCTGCTTCTCTCTCTCCCTCTGACTCTCCCCACAATTCATGCTCTCTCTCTCTTTCTCAAATAAATAAAATCATTAAAAAAATTAATATGGGAAATTTTGAGAAGCAGACTATTTGCATAGTTCAAAGTATGTCTCCCAAGATACTTTGTAATTACAAGTGGAAATACAGTAACTCTGCAGTGGAGAAACCCAGAAGACACCAGCTTAACCAAGTAATCAAGATTAATAATCACTAGTGTGGCAAGCAGAATTCTAAGATGCCTGCTTACTCCCTTTGTCCTCTTTACCTTTTTTTTTAAAAATATTTTATTTATTTATGTGACAGAGAGAGAAGGAGAGCACAAGCAGGGACAGTGGCAGAGGGAGAAGCAGGCATCCTGCTAAGCAAGGAGCCCGATGCAGAACTCGATCCCAGGACGCTGGGATCATGACCTGAGCCGAAGGCAGACACTTAACTGACTGAGCCATCCAGGTGTCCCATAAGGGCCTTTTACACCTGGGCCTAGAAGTCACAGACTCGAGGTGTGAGAGGGATTGTCTGGGAGGTTTTCCTGCTGCCCTTATAGATGGATGTGCCATCAATTAGAACTGGAGAGGGACCTCTTGGAAGTGAGAGTGATCCCTCACTGCCAGACAGCCAGAAAACAGTTCAGTCCTATAACCGAGAAACTGAATTCTGCCAACACCCTGAGTGAGCTGGCAAGAGGATTACAAGTTCCAAATGCGAATACAGTCCAGCAACACCTTGATTTCACCCTTGTGAGACCCTGAGCAGAGAGCCAGCCACACTTTGCCTGGACTTCTCACCTCTAGAAACCAAGAGATAACAAATGGATGGTGTTACGGTGCTGGGTCTGTGGTGATTTACTCCAGCAGCAGCAGAAAACTATACAACTAGCCATAACACATCTCAACATCATGCTCCCTGATAGGATGCTCTGAAAAGGACACATCCCGTCTGAGATTTTCTTGCCAAAACTACATTACCTCATCTAATCATGAGAAAACATAAGAGAAACCCAAATTGGGAGACATTCTACAAAATGACTGACCAGTACTCTTCATAAAGGTTGAGGTCATGAAAGAGAAGGAAAGACTTGAGTGTCGGAGTGGAAAAAGGACATTAGTGGTAAGCTGATGAAATCTGAATAAAGTCTGTAGTTTAGTTAACGACAACAAAAAATACAACAAAACACTTGGAACTATTTCCCTCTAGAATTGGGCTAGTCTATGTAACTGTAAGCAATTTACTTGCCTAGAACTTGGTTTTTCTAATTATTAGGTAACAAAAAAGCACATTCTATTTTCCTTTAAGATAGCTCAATTTTGGAAGAGTTGGTATGTTTTGGAAGACTTAGTATGCTTCAGTATTATTTGATGCAGTGTTACAGATTAATGAAAGAAAATACTATTTTTTTTTTTTAAGAGAGAGAGAGAGGGTGCATGCACAAGAGTGGCAGGGGAAGGGCAGAGGGAGAGGGAGGGAATCTTAGGCAGGTTCCATGCTCAGCACAGAGCCCAACATGGGGCTCTATCTCACACCTTGAGATCATGACCTGAGCCGAAATCAAGAGTTGGACGCTTAACCAACTGAGCCACCCAGGTGCCCCTAAACCAAATACTATTAATGGATATAATCCAAAAATGAAAATCTGGACAACTTAGTACATTGTGGAGGCTTTTTGTAATTGCTGCTTTGCTGTTTGCTTTTTTCTTTTCAAATTAAGGAGTTGGCGTAAACAACAAATACACAAAATCCCCTTTTGTAGTTTAAAAGAATGAACATTTCAGAATTTTCTGAACTCAAGTCAGGATAAAGAGAGGGAAGCAAAAGAGAATTCAGTAACACACTGTTCAAACAGTTTGATTTAGAAAAGATAGAAACCCTCTTCCAATAGAAGGAAAAAAACCAGACAAAAGGCCTGCATGGAGTATTTACCTGAGCTTTCTAAGAATGATACCATGAGTCTCTTTCCCTATAATTTTTTTGTTAGCTTTATTTCAGAGAGATGGACATATATGGTAGGGAATGAATGATAGTTTATCACATCATCAGTGATTACTGTATAACGTTCTCTAACTTTGCTGCTCATACATTTTAGGTAACATAATTCTTCCCTCCTTCCTCCACAGATAGAAACATAATGCTTACCATTTCTAGCTGAAGACTGGCTTAACGGCCTCCTCTGAGGTTAATGTTAACATCATTCTGGACAGAGTAACAGGAAGCATCTGGGTATCTTACCACAAACTTGAGATGATCATTCTTTCGCCATTTGAAGTATAAATTCTGTTGGTATTAAATTACTTAATTGCTTCTGCTTTATACATCAATACATTAAAACATTCAGATATGTAGAACATCATAAAACCTCTGGGAAAACGAAAATGATTTAGGACTATGTAAATATTTACTTTGTTCTTCCCAGTTGGTCAATATTTATTCTTTTCCCCCCATTTATTTATTTTTAAAGTTTTTATTTTAATTCCAGTTAGTTAACATACAGTGTAATATTAGTTTCAGGTGTACAATGTAGTGATTCATCACTTCCATACGACACCCGGTGCTCATCACAAGTGCCCTCCTTAATCCCCATCACCTATTTCACCCATTCCCCTCATCCCCCTCCCCATGAAAGCTATTCTTGCAAATCTTTTGTTTTTATGTTCTAGAACCATCTATGGCTACAGCAAAACTCAGGGAATAATGTCAATTAACAGCTGCCAAGTTACCTAGAGGAGCAGATGATATAATTGATCATGTCCTACAAAATGGGGGAAGGGAATACTTAAAGATACTTCCTCAAATATGCCACAGAGTTTCCACACAAAAGGCTGTAACAAAACCATATTTTTCTCCTCTTGTATGTTTTTACTTCAGGTGATTCTCTTATATTTCATTTTTTACTTTTTAACCTGTAGAGTTTCCTTTCTTTTTTAAGACTTTACTTATTTATTTGAGAAAGTGAGAATGAGAGAGTGAGAGGGCAAGCATGAGTGGGGGGCGGGGTGCAGAGGGAGAGGGAGAAGCAGACTCCCTGCTGAGCAAGGAGCCCAACATGGGGCTCGATCCCAGGACCCTGGGATCACGACCTGAGCCGAAAGCAGATGCTTAACCGACTGTGCTGTGCAGGTGCCCCTGTAGTCATTTGAAAATAGAGTGTGCATACACTTTAAGTGATTTTAGCAATAAAGACTGTACAACAGAAATAAGCTAAGAGAAAAAAGTAGCATACTTAGCACCACTCTCAGATTTTTTAGCTAGACTATAATATGGACAATTGGAATATAATCCTCAAGAGACTGGCATAGTTAGAATTGTACAGATATTATTTTATTAATCACCTTGGACTCTTAGTGAGATTGACAGAAAGTCCACATTTGCTTCCTCAGAACCCTTCTCATTTAACCCATAGAATAGACATGTCTTTTTTTTTAAGATTTTATTTATTTATTTGAGAGAGAGATCACAGAGAGGGAGAAGCAGACTTGCTGTAGCGTGGAGAGCCCCATGTAGGGCTTGATCCCAGGACCCTGAGATCATGACCTGAGCCGAAGGCAGACACTTAATGACTGAGCCACCCAGGCACCCCACTTCCTTTTAGTCTTAAAAACCTCACCTGAGATTTTAGTATCTTTGACTTACTGGTAAACAATTTAAGGTTCAGCTGATCTAATTCCTTCATTGACTTTAATCACAACCCTGTTCAGTTTATTTTCCAAGCACAGGAGTCCTAGTGTTTCCAGGTTTCCTTTCATACTTTGACCACACAATGGCCTCTTCACGTCTTTGAGGTATGACAAGGTAAACTTGCATTTTCATGAGATAACCTATCCAGCATCACGCGTTCTCATGAGCCAACAGATTTGCCCTCAACATGTTTAGCTTGGCCAGCAGTTGAGAAAAAAATAAGAAACTTAATATTTTTAAGCCCGGTGGTCTCGAGTTCCTCTCGGGCTCCACCTCTCCCTACTGCCTTCAACCAGGCCAGTTCAGACCTTTATCCTATACCTCAACTGTAAAGCCAAGGCGGGGACAAGGCCTGTCTGGTTTACTCCTTTACCACTGCAGGACCCTACAAATTTCAGCCTGATAATATGTAGCAGGAGCTCTTCAACTTTCTGTCCCAATCCACCATGAAGATACATACATGTGTTTGTAACCGAAGAGAACTGTTTGATGAAATAAACTTGGACCACAATGACTCTGGATATTTTCTTTTATAGCATTCTCTTCTTTTCAGTAGGTCATTAGCTGCTGAGTTGATGTCTTAAGTTCCCTGTTTCAAACACAAAACGCCACAGAATTGAGGTCCGTTCTCTGGGCAGGGTATCACCTAGTACCCTGAGCAAGGAGACCCCTGTGATCACTTGCTGTTAGAGCCAAGTGCTAGGGAAATGCCCAGCTAGCAGCCCGGCACATGACGGAGTGGGTACATGCTCCTGGCTTTGTGTTGGCGGAGGCTGTTCTTACAGTGAAAATACATAGTTTGATCACATGTTTCAAAATTAATTTTCATTTAATCAGAAGTACTAGTAACTTCAATCACAGAGAAATCTCACACAAATCTTCCAAGGAAATTGTAAATATGTAAATAGGGTTTTAACTGATATGATATTTGTTCTTCAAGACTTTGGAGATCGATTCTAGGGCAAGGCCCCTCTTCAGTTTTCTAATTCAAGTCCTACTTTGATTCCAGTCACTTTCTATGAGCTCAGAGAAAAGAAAAGAAATAGAAATGTTCAGTTATGGAGTGGCGGTTAAGTTTCAGATAGTATACTATATATGGTCCTATAAATCATCTTACTCAAGCAGTGGTCTTAAGAATGAGGGCATTGAGGCTTGAGAGTCTAGGGAACTTGCCCATTTGTATAGCTAGTAAATATTAGCTATGGGATTCACACATGGTTTTCTAAACCCCACTTTAACCTAACACTGTATTTGCATTTTAAAACAATTAACTCATACCTGTCTGATAAAACAGTTGGAAATGTTATACGTGTCAAACATCCACTATTTTCTTTGTGGGATGGCTCTTTTTGAAGATATTTCATAATCTGGGGCATCTGGGTGGTGCAGTTGGTTGGGCATCTGACTCTTGGTTTCAGCTCAGGTCGTGATCTCATGGGTCGTGAGACCGAGCCCCGGATTGGGCTCCAGGTTTAGCGTGGAGTCGGCTGATGAGTCTCTCTCTCTCTCCCTCTCCCTCTGTCCCTGCCCGCCAAGTGCTCTCTCTCTCTCAAATAAAATAAATAAATCTTAAAAAAAAAAATTCATAATCATTTTTATGCTTCCTTGTCAGAAAAATCTTTCTTCAATACCTCATACTGAAACTTAAATGCATTTCTCATTCTTTAGAATGGCTAATGAAAGAGGGCTTAACTGGTCACAATATTCTCCTGCTGTGCATTCTGTGGGTACTCTCCCTGTACCCCATTTTATATTTAACACCTTGATTGAGTCTGAAGGACACCAAAATCTCAGCTAAACTTAATATTCTTTACTGTAGACTGTCAACTATCTGGGTATTCAAAACTACCTGAAGGGGTGCCCATCTGGCTCAGTCGGTAAAGCATGCGACTCTTGATCTTGGGGTTGTAAGGTCAAGCTCCATGATGGGTGTAGAGATTACTTAAAAATAAAATCTTAAAAAAAAAAAAACTATCTGGAAAAAAAAATCAATGTACTGTTTCTGTTTCTGTTTTAATGTAGATATTTGGTATGCCATAATCTTAATCTCCTTTCATCGTTTTCTGTGTTGAGGTCAACTTGTGACTAGTGCTGCTGAGCTCACTGTCTTGGTAGTGTTTCAAAACAAAACAAAAACAAAACAGTCCTCCCTGACCCTGAGCCATACTGCCTGTAAAGTGTTTATTGGCAAGCAACCAAAAAGGGCAGCTTTACATAGCACTTACTACGTGCCGGAGACCCTGCCTTGGGCCTTTCCTGAACTATGCCACTTAATCCTTACAACAATACAGTAACCTAGGTACTATTATTACTCTCATTTTGACAAATGAGGAAACAGAGGTTAAAGAGCTTGCCCAGGATCACACTACCAAGGAAAGTGGTAAAGCCAAGTTCCTAAACCAGATGGCCTTGACTGGAGATTGAGCTCCTAATCACTTCACGTTCTTTTGCACAAGAGGAACACATGTGGAAACAAACAAACAAACAAAACCCCCCAAAAACCTAGAAAACAACTCAAGGCATTAGAGTAAGAATAAGGTCACTGTAGACTCAGGTTGGCACCGCAAAGCTTCAGGGACGAGATTTTGAGCAAGGCATCAAAGCAGAGTGGGAACGGGGGCATCAAGACAAAAATGGCCATGACTTGCTGTGTGGGGCAAAAAACAGCATCAGCCTAACAGAAGAATGAGGTTGGATCATTTTTAGTAGAATCTTACTGACTTCTATCCCCTCATTTCTTTCTCTTTCTGGTTTTCCTTAATAAAACAAAATGCAAATACCTACTTGTAAGCTCATATAAGCACCCAGACATGCGTAAAACAGAAATACCAATGTATAGTTAAGGTAAAAAGTGTAATTTTTGGTTACTGAGGTCTTCCCTCCTGGTGTAGAACTGGCCTTACCCTTTTATAATTTGATAATCTTCCTCGCCTGAATTTGAATCAAGCTATTTGAACTGTTTTTTTTTTTTTTTTTTTAAGATTTTATTTATTTATTTGACAGAGACAGTGAGAAAGGGAACACAAGCAGGGGGAGTGGGAGAGGGAGAAGCAGGCTTCCCGCTCTGAGCAGGAAGTCCGATGCGGGGCTCGATCCCGGGACTCCCAGAATCATGACTGAGCCACCCAGGCGCCCCTATTTGAATTGTGTTAAAGGTAACTCCTTACTGGGGCGCCTTCGGTGGCACAGTCAGTGAAGTGACTGACTCTTGGTTTCTGCTCAGGTTGTGATCTCATGGGTGGTGAGATGGAGCCCCGTGTGGGGCTCTGCACTCAGCAGGGAGTCTGCTCCAGATTCTCTCCCCCTCTGTCCCCCGCACATGCTCTCGCTCTAAAATAAATAAATCTTTTTAAAACAACAGTAACTCCTTACTTTAATTGAATAAATTTCCTCCTTTTTCCCACACTCACTATTGAATTCTGGCCACCTATAACAAATACATGGCAAAGACGTTACAGTACAGGAAGTCCAAACTTATTAATGAACGTGTTCTGGAACATCACTGTTGATTAGCTGTTTGGAACCTGGAATTTATTTTCCCATGGAAATAGTGGTTAAGTTCCCAGTGGGTCTACAAAAAGCTCGCTTCACCAGGAATGTAGCAGAAGTGAACACTGTGATCTTTGTGTTGACCTTTGCCTGTTATTCTGAGGGCTCTATGGATTTCTCTTCCTACTACAATGTTTTAGCTAAACCACCACTTTTGGGACAGTTTTTCATTACAAATTATAGAAAAGGCTGGCAATCACTTATAATTCTACTCAAATCCAATCATTAATACTGCTTTTGGGTGTTTCTTTTTACTAATCATTACTTAAACCACAACTTCGGTTAGACAGTTGTTTTCCTTACTGTAGGTTGGTAGTCCACAGAACATCTCCAGAAGGCCGACAGCCTAGGCTAGGTTACATTCTTCTGCCGAAAGCATGATAAGGCAGTTAAATGGCCCTAGGGACACGTCTCGTCCCTGCTGCTGCCAGTGACCAGCGGGTTCCTGGAGGATATCTTTTGGCCCTTATGGGGATTAAAAAAAAAAAAAGACTTTCTTGGTTTCTGGCATGGCATCAGGTAGGAATTCCCTGGTCTCAGTGCCCCTGGGTTAGGTGTTAGAATGTGGAGATGACCTGATCATGTGTGTTTTGACTACAGCTGAATCTATATTACAGAAATTTCATACTCAAATAATCTAAAACCATGACATGGATGTCTGCCAAATACACTTGTCTCAGGAACATTTTCTTGCAGGGCACCGTAACCACGATAAAACCGAATCTTTGTTTTAGATAGAAACATTACCAACAAATGTTTCCAAAACAGAAATGCGTAAAGTGAAAAACAATTGTGTCTATGGCCATCATAATAGTGTGGTTTTGAAAACCTTCAGGCTCTGTACACACAGCCTACTTCTACCTTTTCACCTCCTTGGGAGTTTTTACACTGGCTAGGGACTCCTGATAAGACTTTAGAGTCTGTCTTTGGAAATGTGTAATTAGGGAAGGTTCATACCCGTACCCTTATCCCCCCTAGAAAACTCCATGTATAATTTGTATAACCATGTCTGCCGTCAGTGTCTTTTTAAACACTCAATTCTGTCAGCAAACATTTGCCAACAAAGGCATGGGTTTGTTGCTTAAAGACATCTAATATATTAAACATACGTAAATCATTTTAAATCCACACAATAATTGAGTGAGACCTTTTAACGATATAGGTGGTATTTTCTTTTTTTTTTTTAATTGTCTATTCATGAGAGACAGAGACAGAGAGAGAGAGGCAGAGGGAGAAGCAGGCTCCCAAGGAGCAGGGAGCCCGATGCGGGACTCGACCCCAGGACTGTGGGATCATGAGCTGAGCCAAAGGCAGATACTTAACTGACTGAGCCACCCAGGCACCCCAATTATGTCAGTAGTTTTGTTACCACCTGCAGCTTCTAGGAATTATGGAGACACAGCACCTAATATGAGTTCAATTATCAACCGAAATACTGGCCAATCAAATTCACCAATATTGCAAACGTAGTGAGATTTCTTTCTTGGTTAGGCTGTAATTCCCCGTCTGGGTTATTTAGCTCAGCTGGTGGATAAACATCTGGGATTATAGCCATGTACAAGTAAGTCATGCTTTATAAAGAGAAAGACACTGAGATACTAAGATTATGCATCATATCCCATATCCCTATCATGCAAATAAGTTTGTGGGACACAAGAGGGATTGCATAAAAGGGTGCAGTCAGCTTAAAGTGAACACATCTTAATTTCTTGAAAAATGCAAAGCATACCTATAAGGTCACATCATATGTAAGAACAAGTTCGAAACACGTTTTTCAAGTCCACTTGGGTTCCATGTTAAGGGAAGTAATTTCCTTGTTATGACCAATTTGATCTCCAAATGTTTTTTAAAAACTTGTAAATAGAACACAATTTCACAGTTGAGGTTTCCAAGATGATCAGAATCAGTTAATTTTACTTTAATTACTTTAGATTTTTTTTAAAGATTTTATTTATTTGTGAGAGGGCAAGTGAGAAAGCATAAACAGGGGGAGCAGCAGAGGGAGAGAGTACTGTATCCAAGTTTAGATGATAAAGATGGGGGTCAACATGAAAATAATAAGTATCTGATATATGCATTATCTGAACTCACTTTAACATTATGGGAATTTCTAAATTTGGAAGCTCAAAGAAAGACATTTTTAAGTGGAGTCATCAGTTATTTCTAAGGGCTCTACAATACATTTTAAATGAAAGAAATATTCTGCTGATTCAAGGCACTAATATTACAAATCCATTCCCACTAGGTTAGCCAACATATGTCAGAAAAATAACTTTTAGTTCAAGATTCAATTCATCATTCCGTGTAGAACATACAAAAAGATCCTCTGGTCATTTTCTGGTATTCTCTTCGCAAAAATAGAAAAACATCTCTGTAATTTACTCTCCTCCAATAAGAGTTCTGTGGGAATTGCTGCAAGGGGGCGGCACGCTTCTCTCACCTCTGTGCTTCCTCAGCTTTGTGTAACTTTGATCCCTCTCATCTACTAAGCTTTGCTCATTAAAAAAAGTAGACCCGTGACATCCACTGCAATATATTAAAAATAATTTATAGAGGCGGGCCGCACACTGGAAGTTATGAACCAACAACACAGCAACTCTAACAAAAACACACATTTTTCCATTCTGTGACACAGAAAGTGGGCAGCAACACATGCAAGGCACCAAAGAGCTAAAGCATCTAATTAGAAAAGCCAGTATCTGGGTATAATAAGCAAAGTTTCTTAATAAGCAGTTTTAAAGAAAACCTAAAGCTGTCTTTCAAATCTCTTTCCAGTTGTCCAGTAACCTTTCTTCCTGGGGAGACCCTAACAGAATTAGAATCATTTCCAGGAATCTGGTCAGTTATACCTAAGTTGTATTTAACCTCTCCGTGATCTCTGCCTTTATTTGCACTGTGAAAAATAAACAGCTGTATCATGCCTTTCTGGACAGTCAGTAGGTTTTATTTACATTGCTTTGAGAAAAAAAAGGAGACAAAAGACATCCCTTTACAATGGTCTTTCAGCAATCTCAGTTTTGAGGGGAATATATAATCCCCATTTTTATACAGAAGGCAACCTGTAAATATACCTGTAAAAACATATAAACAGACAAATGGACACAGAGTGGCTATGAAGTCTCTTGAAGCACAAATTTATAAACTGACCACCAGACACAGAACTTGGACCTGCAATGGAGAAAAATCATGATTAGCCTGAAAAAAAGAAAAGAGAAGAAAATACCACTGCCCCCGACATGGGAAAAAAAAAAAAATTAAATAGAAAATAGAAAACAATAATCACCGGAAAACCTGTGTCCTGTCAAGATTTCTTCCCATCAGAAGATGCAGAAACATTTTTCCCCGTGGAGCAACTGAAAACGTTTCTCAAGCGCCCCCAGTTTCTTCCCTGCTTTCTCCCCCAGGCGCCGGTGTAGACGGCCGGTGTGGACTTTTTTCCAGAGATGAGAAGTAGAAGTGTGTACTTTATCGGCAGCGGGTGCACTTTTCCCCCCGGCCCCCCTTTCCTCTGCCTCCAAGATGGTAGGAAAGTTGTCGTTTCGGAGGGCAGAGGAGCGGCTCTCTGGTGTTATGTCCTCGCAGTGCCTGTAGTGGTGCTATAGGAGGCTGCTGCCTCTTCTTGTGCAGCCCCGGCAGCCCTGCCTTCTTGGCTGGAGAGTATATTCAGGGATTTCCCCTTAATAATCACCGACCCTGGGAGCACTTTTTAGTTTCCAAAATAAAAATATGATCCTCACCCCTCTTGCTTGACAGGGAAAGGCTCTCGCCGGAGCCCAGGGGAGAGCAGTAGCAGCGGCAGCCGAGCTTCCGAGTCCATTGCCAGCGCCTCTCACTCTGATCTGTCAGCCCGGCCGAGGGAAAAGGGGGGAAGGAGGAAAAAAAAAAAAAAAAAAAAAAAAAAAAAAAAGCAGCTGAAAGGTAAGCAGAGGCGGCCCCAGGCCCGGCCCACATCCCCGGGCTCCCGTAGGGCGGCGGGCAGGGCCGCGCAGGCAGGGCGGGCGGCGAGCGCGCTTACGTGAGGCCGGGGATTCGCCGGCCCGCGTCAGGCCCCGGGCAGAGAATGAAAGGGTGAGAGGGGCCGGCGCCGGGGTGGCGGGGGCTAGGGGCCGCGGGGCCT
>NW_023270377.1:29047014-29133456 GCF_011800145.1 Mirounga leonina
GGGCAGGCGGGGGTCCAGCCGGGGCCCGAGCCGGGCGAGCGGCGCGGCCTGCGCGGGCCGGGGTGGGGGTGTGGGCCGGGGCGGGGGGTGGGGGGAGCCGGCTAGGCCTCGGGCCGGCGGGCCCCGCGGCGGCCGCGCCCTGCCCCGGCACCCCGGGCCTCCCCGCGCCCCTCCGGCTCCCCCGGGGCCTCCAGGCGGGACGGCGGCGCTGCGGGGCCGAATCGTGCGCCGGCCGGGAGGCTCCCCTGCGGGGCGGCAGGCCCGGGTTGCCGGGACAGGGGCGTCAGGGCCTAGGAGTGGGGAATGGGCACCCGCCCGCCCCTTCCCCCTAGTCGCTCGCAGACGCCCCCCACCCCCCTCGATTCCGGTAATCGTTGAATTTATTTATCCCCCTCTGCGCTCCGGGCGGCCAGGCCGGGGCGGGGCGGGCGGCCTGGCGGGCGTGGGGTGGGGTGGAGGGGCGGTGAGGAGTCAGGTGCAGCCGCGGCCCGGAAAGTTTCCTTTTAGGCCCGAATTGGGGGTTGCCCTCCGTTCGGGGAGCCCTGGTCCTAGCGCCCGCGACCCCCGAGGGCGTGGGGGAGAGCACTCGGCTATTTTGCAACTCTTTGCCAGTTCCTGTCCATTGAAGGTACTCCGCCCCTGTACCCCTCGCCCGCGCCCCACCCCACTCCCCGGCGAGCCCTTCCTGGGCTGCAAACTCCAGCCGGTTCCCCCCGGAGCCCCCACAGGCTGGGAGAGGGCCTTCTCTGCCCGTTTGGAAAAGTTTTCCAGGGATTTTTCTTCGCTTATTAGTTAGTGACTGGGCTTTTGCTGTGAGAAAGGAGGAGGTAAATTCAGGTGGTATTTCTACCGGGCAGGCTCTCCTAATCGCCTTTGTAGCCCTTACTCCAGAAACCGGGGGTGTTCATTTCAGATTAAGCACCCCCCCTCCTTTCCTCCCGGACTCCTTTGGGTCTCAAGCCCCCCTTTTCTGGACGGTCCCCGCAGAGCGAAAGACGTAGGGAGACTGTCATTAGAGGGGGCTGGATTTCTGGAGCAGCCCCCAGACGTAGGAGTTTCCTGCCCTATTTGGTCAGTGTCTGGTAAATCAGACACATGAACAGAACCCAAGGGGGAGACCCTAGTTGTCAGAACGCTTGGAAGCATTAAAAATTAGGAGGAGGGAGAGGAGGTGGGCAGGGCAGCTCCTGAAACAGGGTCTGCAGTTTAAGGACGAGTAGTTTATTTATTTCCGACGATAACTATTTGGATTTATGTGATATTCTTATGTTCGACCCTGGAGATAGAAAAATGGGGATTTTAAGGAAACTTGTTATTGCCACAACTCGGAAGGGTCAGTGGAAGAGCCCTCAGGGAACTGAACATAGCTGACACAGTGTGGTTTTGGTAATTTTTTTTTCTATGTTTAAACGGATTTAATTTTAGCTTTATTTTGGTGCCATGAGCTTTGAAAGTTGCAAAAAAAAAAAAAAAAGTCAAAAACTTAAATTTCCAAATCTAGATTTCCTGGTTTTCAGGGATAGGATGTTTCCTGTGGTTACACTTAACCTCCTTCTGGTTGTTCTTTGGTATGGAAGTGGAAATGTTAATGTCCCCTGCCCCCCCCCCCCCCCCCCCCCGCGACCAGCCCCTGGTGTGGGCAAGTTTGGAGGTTATTTTTCCTCTTTCGATTGTTCTTCCCTCCCCCCCTTCTTTTTTTAGTGGACCTCGGGCATTATGTGCTGTGTATGTGCGCGTGTCCTGCCTGGTATCAGGCTGTAGTTCACAGGCAGAGGTGTTCCACATTCTGACCACACACCCCCCCCAGAGCACTGTTACCTAGTGAAAAGCTACCACTTGCAGAGCAATAGATAACCCATGACTTGGTCTGACTTCTGTCAGGCGTGGAAGTGAGACTCCTTCTGTGATTCTTACTAAGTGTGGCTTCTTTTCCTTTTGTCTGCCTAAAATAAAACTCCTTCTGTTTCTCCACAATGATAGATACCCAGCCAGCTAGCATTTTACTTAAGGAAAGCTTGATATTTGAGATTGTATGGATTTCATACAAAAATGCAAATTGCATTTAATGGTTGTTTAACTTTATTGATGAATTGAAATTGCGTATTGACTCGGATATTTTCATAGACCTGTGTACCCGGAATTGTTACTTCTATTATAGCTTCCCCTTATTTTTAGAGCATGTTGGATGGAAGAAATCATTCAATGAGTCTTTTTTCCTAGAACATTTTAGGATTTAAAAAGATCTCTTTGCCCCGTAATTTGGTATCTTTAAGGTATATTGTCGACTTTACATTTCTAAGCTTTCAAAAGCCTTATATATACAAATCCTGAAAGTTTTCTACTTTCTCCCCTCCTGTCCCAAACCTACATAAATTTCCTAATCTAATCACCTCGTGGGCTACTTTATTATTCCTGAGGGAATGGAGGCTTTGATATTTTTCAAAGTTACATTTTATTGGAAACTAATAAGACTTTCAGGGCAAATAATTGAATTAATTTTAAATTGCGAAGGTAATGTATTTTTCACTATTAAATATTTAGTTTCAAAAGTAGATGTTTATTTTAATTTGTAAGTCTGAAATAATCACATTTTATTTCCTCTGAAAGATTGTATAAGGAAATTTGTATACTCCCACCCCAGCTATTTTCCTCAGCAAATCATTTTAGAGAAACGAAATACTACTATTTTAGAGAAATGAAATTTTAATTTATATGGATTTTAAAATTTCAAAGTCAGAGCACTCAAAATTAACCATGAGGTTTCAAAAAAAGTGCTGATCCATTCATTCTTACCTGAGATATTCCCCAAGGGTTCACAGCTCTCACTATCCAGGTTCGGAACAGTAGTTATGAATAATGAGAGGTCATTTATATCTGAATACAGTTAGCAATATTGTCAGACACGTAACACCCCGTTTTTCCCCCCATACACCTGGTAACTTGTAAACAATAGATGAATAGGTGAGACTGGGTTGGAGGCAGCCAATTGTCCCCAAAGCAGATACTCTGCTGCTTATACAATGGAGTCACATTTAAGTCCTTGTAACTTATGCTAATGCCATCTGCTTTGCAAAACAAACAGCAGTGGAGTCTCCTTCCCACTCCCTTCAGGTATGGGTCTGTCCCAGAGTCCTCGCTGTCCTGGCTGATTTTAGAGATAATGCTTCTGGCTCTTTTGAGACACTTGCAGAGATAACTATTGACTAAAGCTGAAAGTTAAAAACCGTAGGCCTCTATCTTTTCCCACCTTCACTTACTATGCCAGGCTTCTTGGTTCTGATTCTTTCCCAGAATGTGGTTTGTTTTTGAACAGCTTCTCGGTTAAATTTTATTTGTCGCGTGGTATCCTGCAGTCAGACACATTTGGACTGGGCTTTGGGTTCTGATCCCAGCTCTTCCACGGGGTGGGTTTCTTAATCATTGGTTTCTTTATCTGTAAAATGGAAATATAACTTTTTCTGATATAAGGATTAGATAAGATAGCCTATGTGCTTGGCTCTTAGTAGGTCCTCATTATCTATTATCTATTAACCCACCTTAACCTTTTTTTATTAAAACCATTTAAATACCACCTCTCTTATTGGCTTGTTTGCTTTTTTTTCTGACTAAAAGTTATACGTGCTCATTTTCATCCCACCTCAGACCTATTTTTCACGCTCAGGAGGTAACTAACCACTGTTAACATTTTTTGTTGTGTTTTCTCTCCTTGTGTGATTGCGTGTACATGGAACTTAATCTTAGGATCTTCCATTTAACAGCTTTGTGTAGTTTTGTGTTGGCTAAGCATTTGCGCTCTGACGTCAAACTGGCCTCGAATCTCATGTGACTGGGACGAATTGCTTAATTTCATTAAGTCTCAGTTTCTTCATCTGTGAAAAGGGGTGATAATAATACCTTTTCCATAGGGTTGCTGCGGCCATTAAATGAGGAATCGCACATAGTTTCTAGAATGGTGCCTGGTGCATGACTTTTATATAATATTTTCCTTTAAAGATTTTTACTATTCTGGATGTGAGATTTTTTTCAATGTGAGTAAGTTCTTGGCTCTGCAGATATTACTAATACTAGTAAGTATTTGAGTACAGATAGAATAGTATAATTACCTTCATGGGGCAAATAACTGTTTTTGTGCCAGTAAAAAGTTGGCAGTGTGTTCCTAGAAGTCTCAGCAGCTCGATGGTGGTCTAGCTGTTGAATTCTGTGAGTTGGCAGATGTAAAGGATTGGTAAGTGCACCAGCGGGCAAAGTGGGTTTACTTCTAGTTGCTCCTTTGAGGCTCTTGCAGTTCTCGGCCTGCTTGGGTGTGTCCTGCATAGCTTTGAGGAAGCCCTAGTCTGTGATTTTGGTGGGCTTACCTTGGGAGGGTGGGATGTGTACCTGAGGCATGATGGGAGTTGCCAGAACCAGTGTCGTCTCATTCACTTTACCGGATTAGCTTCCTCTTGGTCGCTGTGGCCTTGTAATACAAAGACACATTCTCTGCCCTTGAGGAGTTTTTAGTCTAGTGGAAAAAAAAAAAAAAGGCTGACATTCACCACATTGAATGATAAGGGATAGATTAGCCTGGAGGAAGAAAACCTATTTATTCTGGCCTAGGGGTAAGCCTTAAAGAGAAGAAGGACTTTCCAGGATTTCTAGGGTTTCTGCCCTAAGCGAATGGGAGGAGTTAGAAAGGCATTCCAAGAGGTGGGACCTGCTCCTATGAATAAATGCCTGAGGACAAAAGAGTATTCTGTGTTGCAAATTGTAGGAGTAGTAGGAATAGGAATAAATAGTGGGAGGGGGTGAGGTCTTCCTGGCCCGGTCCTAAGGAGTTTACGTGGTGGCCTCTGGATTTTGGATTCCTTTTACGTTCCTACGCAGACCCTGAAGGCCTTTGGCCAAGTAAATTATTTACGTTTTAGAGGATCCGAGTTGTACAGAGTGGAGTGAAGGAGGGCAAGACTGGAACAGGCCAGTGAGGCAGCTGCACAGAAGAGATGGAAGGTTGGAACTGAGGCCTTGGCATTGACAGTGGAAATGGAGAGAAGTCAGTGGAGAGACTGCTCACCGAGGTAAAGTGGTCCGCATAGGCTGGCCGGACGTAGATTGGGGGATCATCCGCACGGGGATGACAGCTGAGGCTGTAGAAGCAGAAACATTTGGCTTAGTCTGGTTCTTAATCTTCTGGGGGAATCTGATGAACTCTGTGGATTCTTCTCCAGAAGAATGTATTTATGCATGTTTACAGTTCGTGCATGTGGCTTGAAACTTGGGATCATAACCTGTAGTCTGGGGGGAGATGTAGAGTGGAAGGTAAAATGAAAGGCTGTAGAAATGTTTCGTTTAATTCATTTTTTTTGTGTTTGTGACTTTATCACTGCCATTTCATAGATGAGGAAATAGATTTACTTGCTCAAGTTCAGTCAGGCATCTTTATTTTAACAGTTTAATGGGCTGCTAACATTTTGTGGGAAAACCTGGATTTCGACCTTTTGAAAAGTCGCTAAGATTTAGAAACCTTGGGTCTGCGGTTTTTTTTCCCCTTTTTCTTTTCTTTTTTAAAAAATCACAACAACTTGCTGGAGCTGGTTTGAGTGAGCCCCTTTTAGATGAGCAAAGTTTGCCAGTCTGTCCCTGGCCCGCCCTTGTGGCGCATTTAGGCATTTCATCTTGCATCCCTACAAACTAAGAAGAAGAAAATCTTGGGGAATATTGACATTTAAGTGTGGGAGCAAGAAAAAGGAAGCCACTGAGCTGCCAGAAAGGAGAGATTTTCAAGAGAAAGTGGTCAACAGTGTCAGATGCTGCAGAGGTTAAGTAAGATAAGGATGGAAAAGTGTATGTGAAATTTAGCAACAAAGACATCCTTAGTTTCAGATTCTTAGAACAAAAGAACTTTGAGGACTATAGTTATAACTTAGTTTTTCTAATGGTCCTACAGTATAGGGTTTCTGTAACGATCGAGAGTGACTGTGGCGTGGACAGGAACTCAGCATTTGTTGTAAAGGATTGTTATATGGAGCTCATCAGTGCTGTAACCAGATCAAGCACTGCTCATTAGTATTTTCCACCACAAGAATATCAGTATATAGATGCTGTATAGAAGGTAAAAAATATTTTTAACGTTGGATTCTTAATATAGATTAAAGGAAACAATTCTTAGCGGATTCTGTTACCCTGGCCCCAAGAAGGTGGGAGGGCCTGACTTAATGGAGAATAACCCTGTACCATTCAGAAAAGCACGAGCAGCTGCAGAGTGCGTTTTAGCCCTGCAGCTTCTAGATTAAAATGATAATACCAATAAACTACTACTTACTGCTTCTAATAGTAGTTAAGATGAAGTGATTACTACGTGCTGGGTACCGTGCTAAGTATGGTTCATGAAATACCTAATTTAATTCTCCCAAACAACTCAGTGAGGTACATGCTGTTATAGTCCTCTCCTTACATACGAGAAAACTGGAACCTAAATAATTTGCCCAAGGTCACACACCTAGTAATTAGCAGAACCAGATTGGAGCACCATCTCTGATACCCGCTAGAGCCGAAGAGTGCTCTCAACTGCTACGTAAACTATGCTTAAATGAATCAGCTAAGGAACTCAACTAGTGTAAAGGCCATTTTTTATTTAAATTCATTATGCAGACTTATTTGTACAGTGCTGTTTGAGCATAGATATTCAGTAAGCACTTACTTGGTTTAATTTTGAACTTTATGATGAGGAGTATTTATGTTTTGAGATGATAGACAATTTTTCCCCCTGATCTTTTTCTTCAGATCACATCATTGGGCAGATTTTCATCATTTCCGAGTCCAGTTTTACCACTTTTCACATTTATATGTGGGATGTTAGTTTTTTGTTTTTGTTTTTTAGTGAGTACACTCAACTGTTTAGTATCTCATTACCTTTTTTAGCTCCATGAAGTTGAGTTAAAACTTACTTCAACAAAAGCTTAAAATGGGGAGAAAAGTTTTTTAAAACCTGAAAGTATATGACTCTGGGATAAGTAAATTTTTTTTCATTGTATTAAATATATTAGAAAGCTAACATTCTGGGAATTTAGGTGCTGATTTAAAAAAATTGTAAGGTATGTTGTTGGTCTAGCTCTTAAAAGGGGGTAGAATATAAAATTACAGATAGCAATTAGGGGAAAATGCTGTGGCAGTGGAATGAACACGCTTCTGAAACACGAGACTCGAAAGAACAGTAATGACATACAGAGTTTCCACATGGATGTGGTACATGGCAGTCCCAAAGAGAATAATGTTCATATTTTGGTCAGATTGGTTTATGTGTTGCTGTGGGGAGACTGAAAGGGCCATAGGTTGCTTTTGTCAAAAGCTTGTCTTTTTCTCCCTGCTAATGTCTTATTCCTCTATATTTGTAAAGAAGAAACTATGGAAAGAAAACATTTTATTTTCTAATTAAACTCAGCATAGAATATCAAGGAAGGGTTTTTTTTTTTTTTAAGATTTTATTCACTCATTTGAGAGAGAGAGAGAGAGCATAAGCAGGAGAGGGAGAAGCAGGCTTCCCGCTGAGCAGGGAGCCCAACGCGGGGCTCGATCCCAGGACCCCGGGACCATGACCTGAGCCGAAAGCAGACGCTTAACCGACTGAGCCACCCAGGAGCCCCTAAGAGGGTGTTTTTAAGATTTTACACTTAACCGTTATTTTGCTCTTGAATTCCAGTATATGGATATGTTTGCCATGAAAATATTGGTTCTGTGAGACTGTTCTCAGTAATGATTACTTTTGACTTTGGGTAATAAATAAGGGTGTATATTCTACTGCCGCTCTAAGAAGTGCTTAATTACTTGCATTCTCTTCTTTACGGAAGCATAGATCCACTTGTATTCCAAACAAGTTATTTCCACAGCTGAAGGTAATATCTACAGTTGCTGTTAATAAATTGAGTATGGTTGGGATTTTTTTCTTCTTTTTTGAAGTGATACTGATCATGTGTTAAAAAGTAGAGCTTAGGGTATAGCTTTTCTTCTTCATGGATTAGACCATGCAGTAGTGTTTAAATATTAGGGTCTGTAAGAATTTGATTAAGATCATGTGGACTTTATATATCTTTTTATTTTATTTATTTATTAAAAGATTTTATTTATTTATTTGAGAGGGAGAGAGAGCAAGCGAAAGCACAAGAGCAGGGGGAGGGAGAATTGGAATCCCTGCTGAGCAGGGATCCAGATTTGGCGATTCAGGGCTCCATTCGGTGATTTGGGGCTCCATCCCAGGATGCTGGGATCATGACCTGAGTCTAAAGGAGCCGCTTAACTGACTGAGCCACCCAGGTGCCCCAATATATCTTTTTTTTTTTTTTAAGATTTTATTTATCTGAGAAAAGAGCATGAACAGGGGGAGGGGCAGGGGGAGAGGAGGAAGCAGACTCCCCACTGAGTGGGTAGCCCAACATAGGACTCGATCCCAGGACCCTGAGATCATGACCTGAGATGAAAGCAGACACTTAACAAACTGAGCCACCCAGATGCCCCTCCTCTATATCTTACAACAAATGTTAAGGAGTGAAGGCTATGTGAACTTCACCTTTGGAGTTGGGGTAAAGAACTTCAATTGTAGACGGCTGCATGTAAAAAATGAAAAAAAAGTAGGCTTTTTTCCCTGAGATCTGCCTTAGTGCTTTTGTTATGATTTCTTTAGTTAAAAAGAAAAACCTGTAAATGTAGAGAAGACTGGATGAATAGTTGTTTCCAGTTAATAGACGAAGTGATTTTGATATAAATAATACTCATTTAGTAGGAAGTTCGATTTTTGAAGCAGAGGGCCATTTTCCTCCAGCATTTGTTACTTTTTATGGTATACAAAGTGAGTCTGAATACATTAGAGGATTGGAAATACTAAGTATGAAGATTAAGTTGAGCCTTTTTTTTTTTTAGAGAGAGAACTTTTTTTTTTTTTTAAGAGAGTGAGAGAGAACACAGGGAGGGGGGCAGAGGGAAAAGGAGAGAGAATCTTAAGCAGGCTCCACGCCTAGCACAGAGCCCTGTGCGGGGCTTGATCTCACAACTCTGAGATCATGACCTGAGCTGAAATCAAGAGTCAGTCACTAAACTGACTGAGCCACCCAGGCACCCCTAAGTTGAGCATTTAAAAGAGGGATTTGAAAATGAAGTGTTGATTGTTCAAAAGGAAGATGGAAAGAATGATATAGAGTTGGCTTTTAGTAGGATTTTAAAATACTAAAAGTCAAAGAAATGGGAAGAAAAAATCACAGGTAGATAGAAAAAAATTAAGGTTCAATAGAAGTTGTTTATAAAATGTTGAAATTAAACCCCTTTTTATAATGTCATAGAGGTGATTAGTGAGAGTTTTGGCTCCTTGTGGCAAATACTGAAGGAGGGCAGTTGGGTAGATTAATGAATTCTTCGAGTTAGAAAGTTGAATAGGCAGATTTTAATGCATTCTTTTATTTAAGATTTTATTTATTTATTAGAGAGAGAGAGAGCGCGCGTGTGCGCGCGAGCATGGGGGGGGGGGCGGAGGGATAAGCAGACTTGCTGAGCAGGAAGCCGGCTGGATGCCCTGGGATCAGGACCTGAGCTAAAGGCAGTTGCTTAACCAACTGAGTCACCCAGGCACCCCTGCATTCTTGCGTATTTTTTAAACATTATTTGCTGAATAGACATTGGGTGCCACATTATATGACATCTATTTGATGTTCATGAGATATTCTGGAATATTCAAAAACTTTCACGTTTCTAAATTACACTTTCTCTTGCTGTATGACTGTGGCTATTAGAAATTATTGTATAGACTATTTGAAGTCCTGATTTAGTGATTTTTAAAAGAATTATTTAATGATCCCTGGGTGAATCTAGTAACCTTTGTTTCAGGTAGACCACCAGGAATTAAGAGTTATTGTCACAGAAGCTGTTGATGTAAGTGGCTGTATTTGTTGAGCACCTATTAACTTCTGGGCACTGTGCTAGGTCCTGGGATGTATAATGATGAACAGAAAATTGTTCGTCTCTTTGGGAACTTTATTTTTTAGGTGGGAAGACAACAGAAGAATAAGCAGTTACAGAATGTGATGACTGCCAAAACAGGGAAATGCATGGAGCACGTAACTAACTCAGCCTTTGGTAATCTGCATGTGGCGTGACTAAGCTGAGTCCTGAAGCATTGGCCTCCAGCTGGCCGGAGATGGGGGCACACAGAGAGGGAAGATGTCTACTGCTCTGGGCAAAGGGAGCAGCCTTTTAGATCTGAGGAGACTAGAGGAGCCTGGGTGCTCAGAGCTGTGGGTGAGGTCCTCTAGTTGTGCACTTCCTTTTGAACCCATCTCATCTTAGAGACTGTATCTTCTAAAGGTGAAAATTGTCTTTTTTTTTTAATTTAAGTTTTTATTTTAATTCCAGTTAACACACAGTGTTATATTAGTTAAAAATTGCATCTTTTGCTGTTATATTTTCCACAGCTTCTGAGAAAATGATGGGCTTTTCACAAGTGTTTAATAAATACTTGCCATTAAAGCTAGAGTCATGTGGATTTCACATAGTGAAATGAATTGAGTCAAGTTTATTAACTTTTTTAATAGCATATTGATTCTTTAAAAATAGATTACAAAAGTAATGTGTTTATTATAAAAAATTAGATAATACATTTATGATCTTGGTTTTATTTTGGTATATTTTACTATGCAGATTTTTTTTTTTTTTTAAGATTTTATTTATTTATTTGAGACAGAGAGAATGAGAGAGAGAGAGCACATGAGAGGGGCGAGGGTCAGAGGGAGAAGCAGGCTCCCTGCCGAGCAGGGAGCCCGATGCGGGACTCGATCCAGGGACTCCAGGATCATGACCTGAGCCGAAAGAAGTCGCTTAACCAACTGAGCCACCCAGGCGCCCCACTATGCAGAATTTTAAAATAGATTTCTGGTTAATGATGGTGGAATACTGACATCTTTGTTCTCTCTAAACCAACTAGAAATAATAAGGAGCATGAGAAACAGAAAAGCATCTCATTCTTTGATAACTAACAAAATCTTGTAACCAGAATTTGTGAATTAGTGCCGGTAAGTGCAGTGAAAATTGAACCAAAGCAGAAGGATGACAGGAGAGCATGAACTCAGGCAAAGTGAGGGCACAGCCTTCTGCCAAGTGGCTGACCCACCATGGGAACAAAACCAATAAGCCGCGTATGTGGAATGACAAAGTTGGTATGTACATTGGGCTCCCTGAGTGGCAAGAGGTGAGGCTGAATTACGGACTGTGCATACTATTTTTTTCAAGAAGTTTAGAGTGGAGGAGAAACTGGCGGCAAGCAGCCTTACAGCTGCCGATCTTGGTCAACTGAAGAGGAATAAAGCCTACATTATCATCCCCTGAAAATCTATGGCATGTGGGCCTCTGTGAGTTGGGGAGGCGAGTTCAGCATTGAGTTGAGCTTCACGGGAAGAGTGTTGGTGATAATCATTTTCAGAAACAGCACAGCAAGTGAAAATTATGAACAGAGATCCCTATGGTGAGAGGTGGCATGTGAAGTTGAGGATGAGATATAGCTCCTCTGAGGCAGGAGTCTAAAGATGAGACACAAAAGCTCAAGAAATCAATGAGAAGACAACAGGAAGAGATAAGAGTGAACTGATGGAACCAGGTTACAAAATAAAAGATTCTTGTCATTATTAGAAATGAAGGTCACTTTCAAAGCAGCAGATACACACTCTAGCTGGGAATACTGGAGGTAAGCTTGAGAGATACGAGCAATCCAAAATGGAAAAGAGTAAAAATTAAGAAAGACTAGAGAATAATAGATATGAAACATAGTGAATTTAGCATACCAGTAATTGATATCCCTGACATATAGAATCATTGAAGCAGAAAGAATTTGTCAAGACGTTAGGAGTTTCCCACAATAAAAGACCTGACATTTTAGAATGGTTTCTAGTCTTTAAATGTAAAGACTATTATTGGGTCAAAATGGAAAAAAAAAAAAAGTCCAGCCCCCTATAAAATAAGAGGCTGGCCTTACAAGCTTTTCCATTCTGTAACACGTGAAAAAACGCAGTCACTAGATAAAAAAATATGACCCAAGAATTTTACATCCAGGCAAGCTATAGTTTAATATCAATTGACACATGTTTCCAAACAGAAAAACTTCGGCTTGGTTCTCATTAACTTAGCCGTGCAGGTCAGGGGAGGGTGGGGGACAGGGCCGGAGAAGGGAGGAAACTTTTGAATCAAGAGATGAGTTTAAAACTGAGTTAAAAGGATTAGTGATTAGCATTAAATAAATTTAAATGTATAACTAATATTAATGCTAATATTAATATTGTGGCAATGTAGAAATATAAGGGAAAAATTAAGAGTTGGGGATTGGGTAGATGGTTACAAAAATGAAAATTTTTCTCATCATTCATAACATGAGATCAATCACAATAATGCTAAGTACAGCTGACCCTTGAACAACATGGTTTGAACTGTGCAGGTCCAAACTAGATTTTTTTTCTATAAATACAGTACTGTAAATGTATTTTCCTTATGATTTTCTTAATATTTTCTTTAGCTTACTTTATTATAAGAATATAGTATGTAAGACGTATACATGAGAAATATGTATTAATGAACTCTTTATATTATCAGTAAAGCTTCTGGTCAACAGCAGGCTCTTAGTAGGTAAGTAAGGTCAAAAGTTATACTTGGATTTTTGACCAAGTAGGGTGTTGGTGCCCCTAATTCCTGCATTATTCAAGGGTCAACTATATACTAATTTTCTTAATGTGGAGTAAAGAGATGTTATCTAAAGGACATAGACTATAAATCTTCCAAGAAAACAGACTATATAGTGAAATATGTAATAAAAATTAAAAGTATTAAAAAAGATAAAATTATGACAAACTATTTGTCATAAACAAATACAAAATTATAAATTGGATAAACTAATTTATTAGAAAATGACAGATTGGAGCAAAAAAGTTAAATCCATTAAGAGAGGCATCTGAAAAGGGACCAGCAAGTAATATTTTAGTAAGTTTATTGTATATTTACTTATTTAGTGAATTTTTTAGGTGTGGTGACCATATAATCTCTTTTGCAAGTACTCAGTTCTACTGACAACGATGTGAAAGCAGCCATAGATAACATGTAAATGAATGAACAGGACAGTGTTCCAGTAAAACTATTTACAAAAACTAGTAGTGGGCCACATTTGTCCTGAAAGCCAGTTTGCTGACCCATGATCAGAAGACTTTTAAAGTAAAAGGTTAATAGCATGATACATGGAATAACAACATACCTTGGAAACATTCTTTTTCAAGCATACCTATTAGACCCCAAAGAAAATATCTGTCAAATCCAAAAAGCAGAGATATATGCAGATTATGCTTTTTTTTTTATGCTCTTTATTCTTAACAAGAACTAAAGCAAAAGAAAGTATAAAACTTTGCCGTCTGAGAAAATGAAGTAACCCTTGGGCCAAAGGAAAAATTGAAAACTCAAATCCAAATCAACTAGAAAGTACTGATAATCAAAATTCTATGTTGTACCTCTGGGATATGACTAAAGCAGTACTCTTGAGGAAAAGTCATAAATAAAAATAAAGTACTAAGCAAGAAAAGATTGAGATAGTAAGATAGTTCAGCCCAAGAAGTTACCAAAAAAAAAAACCCCACAAAAAACAAAGAAAGTAGAAAGAAGATACTAGCAAATATAAAAGCAGAAATTGATGAATTTAGAAAACATACATGGAGGTACTAATAAATCCAAGAGATCTGGCTTTTTTATTTATTTGTATTTTTGAAGATGTTGATAACAATATTAAGCAGGTAAACTCCTGTTGAGCCTAATCATGAACAAAGGGAGAACTTGCAAATGTCACCTGTGTATGAATGCACACAATATGAGATTGAATCCCAGGTATTCAGGAAATTAAATGTAAGTGGACATATTGCTAAATTGTGTGCAGGTAAATTTCAAAACCTGATGTGCACAAAAAAGCACTGTGAGGCCCAGGCAACCTTCTAAGGAACATTATAACTGCAGTGCTTTTTAACTTGTTTCAGAATATAGAAAAAGGGAAAGGTTTTCTAAGTTATTTTTGGAACTATTATTTTGATACCAAATTCTGAAAAAATATTTTAAAAAACCCCTAAGCTCTAGACCATTTTCAAATTACAAAAATCCTAAAAATTAGCAAATGTAATTTAGCAAAGAGTAATACACGATGACCAAGTTCTCAGTATGAAGTATCAGGAAATACTAAATACATCAGTATTGGGAAATACTAAATGCCATGTTTTTAACAGTACAAAAGAGAAACATGATTTTCTCTCAAGCTGTAAAAGAATTTGGTAAAATTAACCATCATTCTGAGTTTTTTTTTTTTTAAGAAACAACTCTTAATAAAACAGGAATTACTTGATACTTACTTAACATAACAGGAAATAAATTTTATGGTAAAAGCTTCTGTTATTTCTACCATTGACTGTAAGCAATGGTAGGAATAACAGTGGTCCCCATTATTATTAACATTATTCCAGCAGTTCTGGCCAATTCAAATGGGGGGAAAAAAGATGTATAAAAATTGGAAAGAAAGGGGAAATCATCAGTCTAGATACATCACATGTGATTGTAGATCTAGAATAGGTCTTAAAAGTGAAGGTTGTCCTTCATATCCCTCCCATCCCTGCCCCCAGTCTTTCTATGATTTATAAAATATTCTCATAAGATAGATATATTGGCTACTTTTTTCACTTATATCCAGTGTATTTTTTTCCCCAAAGTTCATACAGTTTTACTTGAACTAATTTACGAAATATTTAATACTGACCAGGTGGATGAGCAAGCCAAAGAAAGTATAAAAATGAAACAGCATGGGGCATCTGGGTGGCTCAGTCGGTTAAGTGTCCGACTCTTGATTTTGGCTCAGGTCACGATCTCAGGGTTGTGAGATCCGGGTCCCATGTCAGGCTCTGTGCTGGGCATGGAGCCCCCCCACCTTAAGATTCTCTCTCTCCCTCCCCTTCTCTCCCTCTCTATTAAAAAAAAAAAAAGCATGGGTTTGCTTTGAAATATTTCCTGTCCTTGAGCATCTAGACCTTTAGGGCAGTTAAATTTTTAATACAACTTTTTCTCCTTGTATCCTAATAAAGTAAAAAGGGAAAGCTCTTATTTTTGTTTTTTGTTTTGTTTTTTAAGATTTTATTTATTTATTTGTCAGAGAGCACAAGCGAGGGGAGCGGCAGGCAAACGGGTAAGCAGTCTCCCTGCTTAGCAAGGATCCCAATGCAGGACTCGATTCCAGGACCCAAGGATCATGACCTGAGCCGAAGGCAGACGCTTAACTGACTGAACCACCCAGCCGTCCCGAAAGCTCTTATTTTTGATTTACATTGATATCTAATTAGGTTTACTCAGCAATGAATGTGATTTTTATTAACTAAGCTAATACTTCAGTTGTTTTTTCTGCTACAGTGAAATACTCAAGGGCAATAGAAATTCTCTATCACCAACAGGTAGAATGTAAGTAATAAGAAGCATTGACATTTTTTAATAACCTCATTTGTTCAGTGCTTAACATGCACTAAGCAAGGTAGTTGGTGTGTTGCATGCTTTGTATCCTTAGAGCAACCTGATGATAACATAGCTACTATTATTAGCCCTATTTTACAGATGATAAAACTGAGGCTGTATTATTTATTCAAGGTAACACTAAGTGGCAGATTTTGGCAAACGTGTCTTCTGACTCCTTTAAGCAGATATGTGTCTTGACATTTATGGGTATAAGGAATTTCATGCTCAGTTTTGTAAAGAAGAGCGTGTTCTGGAGTTTTTTTGTAGTTAGTATTCAAGCTATTCCATCAGCCCATCTGGATGACTTGTAGATTCTGGAGAAAGTAGATTAAACCACAGGGGCCCACTACAGCCTGACTTGACAAATCAGTTTTCACTGTAGACTGTCTTGGTGTTATAATATGGAAATGTTACTGCTGGCCATTCTGTGTGCAGAGAAGTAGTGGGTGTTACGTGGTTTCTTCCTTCCATTTGTTACTAAAACTCCAAACATTTAAGTCCTGATTCTTACCGTATTTACTGTAATTGGCTGCAGCATGTGGTATATAGCCATGCCCTGGATGGTGGAAGTGTAGTTAGGTGACTACTCTTTGGGCTCAAGAAGTTTACATTTTGGATGGGATAAATGTGGGGAAATAATTCCGGGGAAAATGACTTCTAAAACAGGAATTTGCCCCCCCTTTTTGTATTTCATAGAAACATTTGTTGTAAATGGCCAAATATTTTGTCAACATATCAATATGTCAAATTTCTGAGGGACGTTTTAAGTCTACAGGTTCATTCCATTGGTATTGTGAAGAGATTTGCATTCTGAAAATAGATGTAGCATTCAACCACCAGTAATGAAATACAAAGACCTGCCGCCTTAATTTGTTTGAAAGAGCCCCGCTGGTTTGAGGTACTTGAAAGAACCTTCCCAGAGTAAAAATTACTTGGTTCAATTTGGAGGGGGGAGGTAACTGGGTATTTTATAATGTCTCTTACTATTTTAATTTCATATTGGGATGATGGATTACAAAGGAGAATCCATCCTGTTAGGAAGGGTGATATCCTAGTATTTGACTTCCCAGGTAAGCAAGCTTTTCTCGTTTCTATTTGTTAACTAGGCCTTTTGATATTTTTGTAGACAATCTGCTTCATCTTGATTCTGCAGCATTCCAAACTGTGGTATCCTTGGGGTTCTCTTAACATTGCAATGGTGCAGAAGATTTAAAATCAGGTATGGCTGTGGGGCCAGAAGTCCCTCAGTGAAATTCTCAACTTAAATCTGCCTTATACTCTCTGATTTATCATTTGGGTTTCTTTTTTTGTGGTGGTCTTTTAGCTGATGTTCACAAGGAATAGAGTCACGTGATGTATGAAGGGAAACATATACACTTCTCTGAGGTTGACAATAAGCCCTTGTGCTCATATAGCCCCAAACTGTGCAAGCAGCGGCGACTCAACGGGTACGCTTTCTGTATCAGACACGTTCTGGAGGACAAGACTGCCCCCTTCAAGCAATGTGAATATGTGGCCAAGTATAACAGCCAACGCTGCACCAACCCCATCCCCAAATCAGAGGATCGTCGGTAAGAGCTAATGATGGAAATCCATCTTTGATTTCATTCGTAGGCCTGGAATTTTCTTTTTTTCTTTTTTTAAATGTGAATTTAAGCATTGAGTTCTGGGATAATCTAAGTAAACCTTGGAATGCTTCTAAAGACAAGAATTGGCAGTTTTTAGAAAATGGAGGAGTGGGGAATTATTTGAAAAGTATGTTTGAGTGTGTTTGGTTTTTTTTTTTTTAATTGGTTTAATAGACTTTAAAAGAAATTTTTCCTCAAAATCGTTGCTTGTGTTTGGTTTGCAGTCTTTTGTAAAGTAGTTCCTGATTATGATAGAAATCTGCTTAAACAACAGAAATTATAGGAACTATTTAGGTGTTGTAATTAATGGTAATTTTGGAATTTTTTAATCTGTGCTGGAAAGGTAGCAAAGGGTATGTACTTATTGAAAAAGAATTATTCAAAAGAATGATTACTTGAATTATTGAGAAGATGTACTTTCAGACTTCTAAGCAGTGTTTGGCATTGTTCTGTAATCTTGCCTCTTTTGGTTAAAAGAGTTCCATGTAAAGTATGTTTAATATAATTGAGAAACGGTATGTTTATAGTAAGAGTAGGCTTTATCACTAGGATTATGAATTTTTACTTGGCTGAATTAAAAAACATGGAGATGTTTTTAGAGAAAGAGTCTTAGGATAGTTATTCATCTTTCATAGTCTCAGGAAAATTCAGACTATTTCATATATAATCTCTTTTTCATTCCTTTTTCTTCGGTTCTCCAGAAACCGTGTGGGCATTGTCGGATATTACAGAGAGATGTGTAATTATTCCCCAAAAGTTTCAAATACTGTTAACTTTAGGTAGAGAATGTGAACTTTTTACTTTAATCTTTAAAATATGTATATACAGCCTTCATCCTTGTTTCTATGCATAAACAGATGTCACCTGCATAAATGGGTTGAAAAGAAGTCATGTTTTGTATATGTCATGGTGAGCAATTTTTACACTTCTATGGTGAAATAAATAATTTGTGTTGATAGAGCTCCCACCAAAATGAATATAGCATCATGTGGTGATTTGGGAATACTCCCTTGGAATTTCTAATGCACACTTAAAGCTTCACATTACAATACCTGAAAGTTAGAAGCAGCTGCTCAGTGAGGCAAGGAATAAAATTTTAATCTCAGTTGAGAAAGGGACCACTGTACCTGGCTAAACATAATCTGTCCAGCTTCTAGCAGACTTACCATGCCCGTTTCTTACCCCTGGCCTTTTTTAACTTGAAGAATTGATGAACTTGGATTCAGTTTTTACTCCAAGCTCCACTATAAACACATCTATAATTTTGTCCCTTTTTTTTTTTTGAAGTTTATTTTATTTTTAAAGATTTTATTTATTCATTCGAGACACAGAGATACAGAGAGAGAGAGAAGAGAGCATGAGCAGGGGGAGAGGCAGAGGGAGAGGGAGAAGCTGGCTCCCTCCTGAGCCAGGAGTCAGATGTGGGGCTCGATCTCCGGACCCTGGGATCACGACCTGAGCTGAAGGCAGACGCTTAACCATCTGAGCCACCCAGGCGCCTTAAGGTTTATTTAAGTAATCTCTACACCCAGCATGGAGCTCAAATTCATGACCCTGAGATCAACAGTCACAGGCTCCTCCATCTGAGCCAGCCAGGCACCCCTGTAATTTTGTCTTAAATTCAGTTTACCACGTTTGCAATTGTCCACATTGGATTTTTTTTTTTTTTCCATTTCAGCGGAAGCAAGTACTATCTTAATAGCTAGCAGCGAGAAGTAAAACAAGAGTTGCTCTGAATTTCTCCAAAATATTAATTCTCTGAATCATAGGTCTTCACCTTGATATTCAAAGTAGTTTCCTCTTTTTAGAACAAGAAAAGAAGGGGAAGGACTTGTGTGGCTGTATCAAAAGAAACTAAGCTTAAGTACTAAGTTACATAAATCTTTTCAAATTGGTTCAAACCAATGCAAATGGTATTAATATTTTTATTATTTGTAGGGTTGCTTGGAGATAAAGTAGACATCAGTAGGAGGTAATATTCTTATGTTGCCTCAAGAAATCCAGGTTGAATTGATATAAAGTCTAACGTGTATATAAATATTGATCGTTAATAACTACATTATATGACCTAATGTAGAAAAGATTGATATTCTTTTGAAAATAAGCTTTCATTATTAATGCAGTTGTTCTTTGGACACTTAGGAATTTGAGATGGTTTTATGTATTATTATAGAAAACAAACTCCCAGTGACTTTTAATTGATAAAATTATCTGATTGGTGGTCAGCTAAAGGAAGCTTCTTAGTTTCTGGTGTCTAACTTCTGGTATGTATTAAAAATGCTAACTTAAGGGATTCTACCTCTTTGAAATAGAGTAGTGTTATGTTCAGTAGGAGTACTGGTATAATTAAAAAGTAAAGTTCATTTTCTAATGTACTTGTGCAATGGGAGGCTAATAAGGCTTATTACTGTAGCCTTGGTTTCTCAGAGGTAAGTGGTTTTATTAAATTGGTTATTTTATATAATTTAAATTTGTTTGCTCTAATTTTATATATTTTTTAGTAGTGATTTGTCAAGTTTTTTGTTTCCTATATGTTTACCATTTTCCTAGATAGCTTAATTAAGACATAATTCACATCTGATACAATTCACTCATTTGAAGTGTACAATTCTGTATTTTTTAGTATATTCACAGGGTTGTACAACTTTCATCACAGTTTAATTTACAACATTTTCGTCCCTTCAAAAGAACCCATTAGCAGTCACTCCCCTATATAGTTATTCAATTCCTATTTGCATACTTCTTTTAAACACTGATCATAACGAAGTAGGCTGTTGTAATTCTAGCTATGAAAATTCTTTCCTTCTAGAAGAGGAAGTGTTTTACAAGTTCAGACTCTGTGGTAGTGCTGACAGAGTAGCTGGAGCAGGAGTTGAGGGTGAGGTTGAAGGAGGGCTGGACGTGCAGATTAGCCTCTGCCCTGTTACGTGAGGTGGCACAGAGCAGGCTCAGTTACCTGTTCAGGCTGCCCATGTGTAATGAGCAGAAAAATTTCATTTCCAAATTTAAAAACTATCCCACCTCATTTCTCCCCCACTAATCCTTTTGTTAATTTAAAAATGACTTGAAAACAATAACAAAAATCACGCAGTTATCCCTGAAACTTTTTCCTTTTTGGCCACAGCTTTATAAATCTATTCTGTTTAAGGTCTATGTGAGACCCAACCTAAACCTGCTAGGTGTGTATGTGCGAGTGTGCGTGCACACACACACACACACACGGTGTAGATTCTTTTTACTGTCCGGAAAGCTTTTTCTTAATAGTCCTATTAAAATGGAGGCGTGTCTCTGAGAGATTTATTTCTAAGACAAGCCAACAAAACCATGTCTCTTGATGATTTGGTGAATCTGTATTTTTAACAGTTATTTAAAAATTTGTCTGATGCGGCCCAGTGAGTTTCAAGATTGACATTAATTACTTTATTGCCATTTTTACCCAAACTGTGTTCTGTGGAGATAGCACAAGTGCACTACAATAAAAATAGATGCCCTTTTCAAGTAAGTTTGGGAAACCCTGCCAGATGGGTACATTGCCACCTTGAAGCGCAATGCACGTTTTCATACAAAATGCTTTGAGAAGTTGTTCAGCAGAAACAGACAACAAAATCGTTGTCTAATTCTGTTGAAGCCAGCATTTTTCAAACTTATTTAAGCATGGAATACTCTTTTTGTGGCGTACTTGCTAATCTTCTGAACTGCATGAGGAATCCCAGCCTGGGAAACACTACTTTACTACCAGTTAAACGCCTCTAGGTTTTCAGTGTGGTTTATGGGAACAACATGCATTCTTCTTTCTTACTGAGTAGAAGGATTCTGTCCTTTTTAGTATTTTTAAAATACCATTTACATTACAAAAGTAACCTCATTGCTGAAGACTATGGAGAGTCTCCTGAGCTTAGATTTTTCGTTTGAGTCTCAGCTCTGTTTCCAGAGCGGGGGGTTGGGGCAAGTTATTTAATTTTTATCAACTTTAGCTTCCTCATCTGTAGAAAGGGCATTATTTTAGTACCTACTGCAGGTATAAACATACTTCTCTGGCTGTTGAGGAACTCATTTCATCTATAATCCCTCTAACTAGTTTTATTATTTTACTTTCTCCTTCCCTCTGTATTCTTTATTTCTCTCTCTCAATCTGTGTGTGTATGTGTGTGTGTAGAATACACTGTAGGCACTTGGTATTTTTAGGGATTATGTCATAAGATCTTTGTGGATCTACAAATACTCGAATGACATTGGAATATATATAGATATATAGACAGGATTTTCTTTCCTCTCCATAACAGAGTTTTTAGAGATCCTTTAGACTTGATGAGTTCTTTTTGTGCTGTGAATACAAAATAACAATGCAGAGTGAGAAGCAATAGCTGGATGGTCATCCGGGGCCACTCAGTGTTGGAATGACTCGCTGCTGTCTGGCAGCCTCTGCACACACACAACTCACCTATTTGCTTTAGGAAAATTGCAGACTTTGAGGCGTGCTTGAGAGTAGTAGAAGTTGTTTATGTTAAATCCATGAATGCCAATAGTTCCTATAGTCATGCATTATAATATATTAGGTAGGATTCACATTTTATACTATGTAGTTTTATATTCAGCTTCTCTTAGTGTATATCATAAACATTTCCCCGTGTGTGTTTTTTAAAGGTACTGCAACAGCCACTTGCAGGTACTTGGCTTTATCCCGAAAAAAGAGAGGAAGAAAAAGAATGATCCTATAGATGAGGTGAAGGTCAGGCACCAGATGGATACCATGGCCTTTAGCCTGACGGTGCCCCCGTTGGCCTTGAAGATGCCCAACGGGCTGGATGGAATGTCCCTCTCTCCACCCGGGGCTAGGGTCCCTCTCCACTATCTGGAAACCGAGTTGGAAGACCCATTCGCTTTCAACGAGGAAGATGATGACCTAAAGAAAGGGGCAACTGTGAGAAAGAAGTTGCAGAGCAAGTTGGCCCAGAATCGGCAGCGCCAGAGAGAGACGGAGATTTTAAAAGTCCGACAAGAGCACTTTAGTCCCCCTCCTGCGCCTTCACAGCAGCAGGCCCCGCCGCAGCTCTCCCACCTGTCACCTTTAGCCTCGTCCTTGAAACCTCCAGCGCCACCGCCACCGCAGGGTGTAGTCTGCAAGTCCCCTCCACCTCCGAGCACCAGCCTACCAATGCAGGGAGTGGCCCCCACCACACACACTGTAGCACAAGCGAGGCCGCTGCCCCTCCGGCCATCCAGTAGGGCTCCCGCCGCGGACCCGCCCCGGACTGACCGGGTCCTCATGAAAGCCACAGCCTTCTCTCCACACTTCTCCTGCATAAGTCGCCTGCACAGACTGGTGAAACTGTGCACCCAGAAACATCAGTTGGACACTGATCTCTTTCCCCATTTAGGTGAGTTCTCTCGTTTCCCGGACTGTAACACAGCGTGCGCTTGCAGGGGAGGCTCAGTGTTCAGACCCACCGCGTCTGTGATGCGGGTGGCGGGGCCCTGGGACCCGGGGAGTCCAGTGCAAGACTGTGTGTTTAGGGGGGCCGTCGTCAAGGAAATAGGCTAGTGGAGGGGATGATCCTTGGCGGACAGGATATGGAAGTAGGAGTCGGCAAATTTGGAATGGCAGTCACAGTTTCTAGTTTGTGGTAGCGACAGCAATCGAAAGGCAGTTGTGTTGGGTTCTCTGCCCCTGTGAGCTCAGCACCTGTGTCTGATGAAGTTTTCGACATGGCTTATCATAGGACTTTGGAATAATGATAGCATTGTTAGTATCTGCTGACAGTTAAAAAACAAACAAACAAAAAACCTTGTAAAAAAAAAATTCCCAAAGCAATGTCTGTTCGTGATTTAAAAGTGAAAAACTACAGGTAAAACTTTAATGTAGTGAAATGTCTTTCCTTTATTGCTTCTGAATTTTCTTGCTCAAGAAAATCTCTCTGATCCCAAGTTCATACAGGTATTTTATATATTCTTATTGATAATTTGATTGTTCTGTGTTTGATTATTTAAACCTTCAATTCATTTGGAATATAGTCTTAAATATGGTGTGAGCTGTGATTCTAACTTTAGGAAAAATCATTTGCATGATGTGATAGTAATAGAAAAATAGGAAAAGAGGAACAGAGGAAGAAGAAATATAAATGGTTAGTAAACCAATGAACCTCAGTCCCCATAGCAGGTGTGGAAATGCAAATTAAAATAACAATTTCTATCAGATTGGCAAAAATTCTATCCAGTGTTGATGAGCCTTCTACATTGCTGGTGAATAATGTGGCAGTATTTACCAATTAAGAGTGTATATATAGCCAGCAAACTCACTTGTGGGACTCTATTCCTATGGGTGAAAAAAATATCAGAATGTTAGGATATGTGTTCAAGGATGTTTATTGCAGCGTTGCTTGCAGTATTAAAAATCCTCAAACAACTTTTATAAGTAGATGTGCCTATTTTATATTAGCAAGTAGAAAAAAATCGAGGGGTATTGTATTACCCCATTTTTGTAAAAATAAATAAACAAGGGACATCAGTGTGTCTGTTGATTAAGCATATGGACAGATAGATGTTTGCCTATTGGGGTGTAAGCATGGGTCTTTAACGTGTGAATGGTTATACACTACCAGGCTGTTAACACTGACTGTCAAGGGGAGGACAGAATTGAATAGGATGTGTTTTTACGGAGATGGGAATGGCATCTCTTCTTTATTAGAGTTTTATATTGTTTCACCTGTTACTAAGCCATGTATGACTTTTGGTAATTAAAACAACTAATAAAACTTAAAGAAAAGGTATATATAAAAAAAAAATAAAACACCCAAACCTTATTAATACCCATTTGTTAATGCCTTGGTATATTTCATATCTGTAAAATTGGGTTCCTGCTGTACATACAGTTTTATAACCTGTTTTAAAATTTTTCACAATGTACTATGAGGGTAGTAATTTTTCATATACAATATAATTTGTCACAGCTGAATTCTTTCTCTAATTTAGGTTGTTTCCAGCTTATATTATTCTAAAGTATAGCTGTATAGCCTCATACTAAAATAATTACTGTCACATCTCTAATTTGTCCTTGAGACAGATTCCTAGAAGCAGAATTGCTGATTCCAAGCTTTTGCATTTTTTTAAAAGCTTTTTGATACATGTTGTCAAATTTTCCTTCAGAACTATTTTGTCACATTACCCTTCTTTCAGCAGGGTATGAGATGACAGTTTCTCTCTATCTTTACAGTACTGGATATTGGTTATTATTGTGCCTTTGCAAATTTGATAGAAAATTTGCTTTAATTTGCATAACTCTAGATAAGTGTTTCTCAAATTTTAGCCCTTAGAATCCCTTTACATCTAAAAATGGTTGAGGACACTGTAGAGCCTTTATGTATGTGAGTCACATTTGTTGATATTTACTGAATTAGAAGTTAAAACTGAGAAATTTTTAAAATGTTAATGCATTTTTAAAGATAACACCACATGTTAACATATTCTTTTTATGAAATAGCTATGTTTTCCCGAAAGAAAAGAAATATAATGTGAAGAGCAGCATTATTTTACATTGTTTTGTAAATCTTAATGTGTGGTTTGCTGGAAGACAGTTAGATTCTCCTGTCTGCTGTCGTCATATGTGGTTTTGATTAGTATGTGAAAATATGGCTTACACGTTTGGAGTTGGAAAAGGGAAGAATATTTTACTAGCTTTTTAAAAATAATTGTGGATATTCTTATTTGACCCTATACCGAAAATTGACAAATGGTAGTTTCTTAAAGATTAGTTGCAGTGTGAAATCTGAAACCATATCAAGGAATTTTGCAAATCATTACATTAAAATCCATTGATCTGCTTTGCACTTTGTTTTTTAAGATTTTATTTATTTATTTGACAGAGAGAAAGAGACAGCGAGAGAGGGACCACAAGCGGGGGAGTGGGAGAGGGAGAAGCAGGCTTCCCGCTGAGCAGGGAGCCCGATGCGGGGCTCGATCCCAGGACCCTGGGATCATGACCTGAGCCGAAGCCAGACACTTAATGACTGAGCCACCCAGGCGCCCTGCTTTGCACTTTGAAGGGATCTTTTTACCCATGCGTGATTTTGTAACATCATATATTGGTCATTTAGAAAATACTGGTTTACCTAGTTAAACATATATCCCAAATGTGGACATATTTCATTATACAAAATTTAAAAATCATACTCTCGTGGGATGCCTGGGTGGCTCAATCAGTTAAACATCCAACTCTTGATCTCAGCTTAGGTCTTGATCCCAGGGTCGTGAGCTCAAGCCCCGCGTTGGGCTCCACACTAGGGGGTGTAGCCTACTTAAAAACAAAACAAGATCACATTCTTTAATATTACCACCAATCTCGTCAGAATAGTCTGTTAGAAAGTTGTCATAGACTCAGTGATGACTTCAAGTTTTCAAAAAAAACCAAAATCAAGCTTTCAAGTGAAAATCTGAATTTCATTGTTGGCAACAAGTCCTGTCCATTGTTTTCCTTGAGGTGACAGTTTCACTGTGTTCATTTTAGAAAAAATGACTGTCAGATATCCAGGTCTTAGTAACCATAGTTTGTTGGTCACTCCTTCAAATAAAAATGGTGTCGAATGGAAAAAAAGCAGCTCGTTGAGGTCACAGTTACACCAGGTGCTGCAAGGGCTTTTCCTCAAGACAACCACCCTACGTTTGCGGTGTGCCGCACAGGGGCTTTCTGACTCCACATGGAGTCACAGACACTGGTGTAAAGACGCGCAGTCAAGAACTAAGATTTAATAAACAGTCTTTAATATACCTATACCGAGCTTTGTCACAGATACTCTTTTTTTTTAAGATTTTATTTATTTGTCCGAGAGAGGGAAGGAGTGTGTGCGTACAAGCAGGGGAGCGGCAGGCAGAGGGAGAAGCAGACTCCCCACCGAAGCGCGGGACTCGATCCCAGGACGCTGGGATCGGACCCGAGCTGAAGGCAGACGCTTAACCGACTGAGCCACCCAGGCGCCCCAAGGATATTCTTAAAACTGTTATTTATTTATTTATGTATTTATTTATTTTACTACACATCGTGGTGTGAAACACAGAATGACTGCTCGTATAGTTTGGTCCCACCACCCTGATTCATGCTGAGGCGCCAGCAGATTGACCTACATGTTTTTTGTTTTTGTTTTTTATCATCAGTGCAAATGCCAACACGGTGAAAAAAGCAGATAATGTCTTCTTATTTTGAAGATAGTGTTGACCTAAGGAACTCCCTAAGGAGGGTTTCAGGGACCCCCGGGGAATCTATGGACCATTCTTTAAGTGAGAACTGCTGTTTTGAGATAGTAGTTGTAGCTTTGAGTATTTGTTCATATGCTTTTTGGACATTTGTATTTCTTGTTTATTTTACGTTTTGAGTTTTTTCACTCATTTTTGTTGAAGGGCTTCTTTTTTTTATTGATTTGGTATGATCTTTTTATACATATTTCATGTTTGTTGCAAAGCCTCTCTTCCCATTTGTTATTTGCTTTTAAATATCTATGATATAATTATTTTGGAATTTAGGAGTTAAAATTGTTGATGTGTTCTATTTTTTTAGAATTTTTTTCCTTTTGAATCAGACTCTTTGTTTTGTTTTATTTTGTTTCTTACTTGTTTGGGCTCCAAGAGTATGTAATATATTCACCCATATTTTCTTTCGGTCCTTTTATTGTTTGATTTATTTACATTGTAGTCCTCTATTTGGAATTCATTAGGAATTAGTTTTGAGGCAAAATCTAACTTTATTTCTTCCCAAATGTTTGCCTCTTACTCCACAATGTACCTGTGTTATCTACTAAATATTTATTTATACTTTTATGTATTTATGGATGCTGGTAATTTTTTTAGCTTTTGAAACAAACTATGTTGTGTTAGAGGCTGGTTTTTTGTCATTTTGAACAGAATGAAAATTTACAGAAAAAGTATTGTCTATTTTTTTTTTAACGATTTTTTATTTATTCATTTGAGAGAGAGGGAGAGAGTGAGTAAGAGCACAAGCAGGGTGCAAGGTTAGAGGGAGAGGGAGAAGCAGGCTCCCCGCTGAGCAGGGTGCCCCACGCAGGGCTCCATCCCAGGACCCTGGGATCATGACCTGAGTCGAAGGCAGACGCTTAACCAACTAAACGACCCATGCACCCCCCTCCCTTTTATTTTTATTTATTTTATTTATTTTATTTTTTTAAATTCAAGCATATTAGGGTCCTAGGTTTCAAAACAAAGGTTACTTTGGAGAAGCCAGAAATTGTAGTGCACTGTTATGACCAAGTATAGTCTGCATTCATGTCAGCCAAAGTATACTTTAAGAAAAATGCGATCTTGTAATAAGCCTTTACAGTCTCGTCTGGCCTGGTTATCTCAGTTAGTTATATTAAAACTAGTGATAATGAAGCCAAGATCAAAGGTTTGCTTTATTGGACAGTTAATTTCACAAGAGAAACACTTCCATCTTAGTTTTTACAACTTAGATCTTGACTTTTTCAGAGAAGATATAGGTGACTTAGTAGAAATTATTATGAATTATACAAAAACAATAAAAGATAATTTATGTCCTCATTTTAAAAGATACCATACGTGTCACTTTGTGTTTGAAAGACCTCGCCTTTCAGTATCCTATCCTGAAGCTAATGCTATTGTGATTACTTGTTTTTTACTTTTTTTTAATCACTAATTATTTTAACTTTTTTTTTTAAGTAACTTACTTTTTAAGGTGACCTAACATTTGGATAGTCATCTTGGAACTAAATTTGAGGTTTCTTTATGCCACTGGTAATGTGTTACTTAATTTTAAGCATTTATAATTTGCATTTCGGTTAACCTTTTCTTAATTTACCTATTTGGCACATGTAAACTTACTTAAATTATAGAAGCAACCTGTGAGGTCCTTTCTAACATAACTGTCTAATGAAGGTGGTCTTCTGATTTTTGAGGGTCTCAAGAAGGAAGACCGAATACTAGTTATCAAGGTATCTAATTCAAGTCTCATAGCAGTATGAGTATATTTAAAGTTATGCACGTTAGACTGTGCAACATCAGTATTTATCAAGACCTTTTCAAGATGCAAAACTTCTAAAAAGGTAAAACCTTTATGTTGGAAGCTAATAATTATCCAATCATTAAAATTAGTAGCATTTAACAAAATAAGTAAGCATTGTTCATCCTGTATTTCTCTATTGTCCCCTCTAAACTTGTTTTTCAGAATGCCACAGAATGTGGCAGCTGTTGTTTAAAAGAATTAAAAGAAAGCCCAAGCCACATTAGAAATAGAGTATTGCCCTCTTACCCTTTCCTCTTCCTGCAGAGGGTAAGAGCCAGGGCAAGGCTCTGCCTAGTGGATGGAGTCCTTTTCCTCCGGAGGGGTTGGGAAAGGGGATGAAGTGTCTGCCTTTGACAGTTTATCCTAGGGCCCTTCTTTGTGGAAGTGTAGAGTGAATCCACCAGTGCATTTTGACTTCTTTCTTACCTGAACATACATTAGCCTTGTTTTATGTTTTTCTGACATTATGTATGATGTTTAATGTATGGTGTTTTGGTGGGGGGAAGGACTGGAATCTCTGCTTATGTTTCTGCTCCATTTGTGAAGAGTCTGACGAAGAAGTTCATCCTTGGAATATAGCTTTTTTTTGTTACAGTGTCATTATTTTAAACCTGAGTGTATGTCATACGTCATTATTAATATTTTTGTCAGAATAGAGAGGCATTTATTCATACAGTGATGATAGTATGTGCTAAGTTTTGGGTTATGCATTTTTGGTAGCTTTTTTCTAAATTTTAAATAAAACATTTTTTTTTAACTTGTAATATCTTCTCACATGTCCCAGGTTTGGACTGGTCCGAAGAGAGCGGGGAGGAACTAGAGGACTCAGAGCAGGCCTCGCCATACCAGGTGGCATGGTCCATCCGAGAAACCCTCAGATACGAAAGACACACGTAAGTCTTCCTTTTTGTTTTCATTCTTCAGTTACCCCTGTAGTGACCTGATGTTTTACTCTATATGCTAATGTTCTTTTATCTCATTGGATCTAGTTTTATTGTAATGGAGGTAAAAGAGATTCCACTTGGGAAGAAATGTACTATGTAAAGCTACTTTTCAGTTTTCTTGGTAAATTTGTTTCTGTACCTTTCCCATTTATCACTGAAGGAACCAATTGGAATGGAATTTAAGATGAAAAGGAACCTTCCAGATTACCTAGTCCCATCCCCTCATTTTACAGAAGAGGAGACCAAGGCCCAGGCAAGCTAAGGAACTGGCCTGAGGTCCCAGGTTTTCTCAGAGTTCCGCTGCCTGACTTCTCTGGATCCTCTTTGGCCTGATCCCTGCAGTAGCTGGGAACAGTTTATTTCAGCTCTGTCTTCTACAAGATTGATCCATTCTTTAATCTTCCTTAAGCACCGAGTATTTCTAATGTGCTAAAATGGTTTTCAAGATAATCTCATTAGAGGTTCTTGGTATCTGCGTTCAGAAAGCTGTAGATTGATTAATGCACAGGACAGTGAGAAAGCTCTTTCTGTTTCAGCGGACTGCTTTAGGGATTCACTTAGTACAGTGGGGCCATTCCGAGATAGATCCCTGTCTGTGGAGCCAAAAGATGGCTCTCAGACTCAGCTAATTTTTTTCTTTTTTTTAAGTATTGTGGTTTGAATAGATGTTTGACAAGATAGAGGGGAGACCAGCTATCTGCCCCAGGCCGACTCCTAGACTCTCACAGTATCGTTGTATGGACATATATTCTCTAGAACCTGGTTTTCTGGTTTATAGGCTTAAAATATGATTTGTTAGTACACCCAGAGGTGATTAGGCTCAGGGAACTGATTCTCTAGAGTCTAATGTATAAACCAAAATGCCAGTTTAAAGTGAGAAATAATCATTAAATAGTACAAATGTTCACTAAGCAAAACTACATGGGGAGCTTATTTGGGCCTGGAAGGAGAGTTAGTTGGATTTATTAATGGCCAGTTGTCCTGGCCTCCCCTATCTCCTAGATAGGATTGGAGAATGCTGTAGTTTTCTTCTCTCTCCAAGGTTCCATTTTATATATCATTCAAGACTGCTTCCTTACCATTAGCATATTCTTTTTTTCAGATAAAGTACAGTTGAACTTAATACTCTGACAGTTACAGATAGTATCAGTCATGCTTCCTCGGGTGGATGTTCATGTCAGCTTAACTTGATTTGGGATATTTTGAGTTAATTTTACAAATTGCTATAAATGAGGTAGCATAAGTAAATGCTTAAGCACAATACCTGGTCCCTGGGCAATGAATGATAAATGATAGTGAAGATTCCTGTTGGAATTCTCAGATTCTTTTGGAAGAAAAACTGATAGTAGTCTGATCATCATTCTGTGCTGCCCGTCCACCTGCTTCCCCCCAAACCTGCTTTCCATGAATTTTCTTGCTAAACCAGGATTATGCTTGAAGAAATTTTAGGGAGAAAGTTTGGCCTTTTTTTTTTTTTTTTTAAGTAAGCTTTATGCCCTGCAAGGGACTTGAATTCACGACTCAAATAGAGAGTCACATGTTCTACCAACTGAGCCACGGAGGTACCCCTGGCCTTGTTTTGGGAAAGATTTCTTGGTTACTTAGTTTAGCTGTATATGCATGTGCTGAAGGAGATCTCGCAGGCTCCTACTTATATCTCAAGAGCAGAAATAAGTTGGTTTCTTAAATGTATTATTACTTTTTTTTAAGATTTTATTTATTCATGAGAGAGAGGCAGAGGGAAAAGCAGGCTCCCCATGGAGCAGGGAGCCAGATGCAGGGCTTGATCCCAGGACCCCGGGACCACGACCTGAGCCAAAGGCAGATGCCCAACCGACTGAGTCACCCAGGCGTCCCTTAAATGTATTATTAACAGTAATTACTCCTAGTAACTGCTTACCTTTTCATATTCCCCCTTTTTTTTTTTTTTAAGATTTTATTTATTTATTTGACAGAGAGAGACATAGCGAGAGAGGGAACACAAGCAGGGGGAGCGGGAGAAGGAGAAGCAGGCTTCCCGAGGAGCAGGAAGCCCGATGCGGTGCTCGATCCCAGGACCCTGGGTTCATGACCTGAGCCGAAGGCAGACACCTAACGACTGAGCCACCCAGGCGCACCCCTTTTCATATTCCTAATTGTCTTTGATAGAGAACATTTCTTGATTTTATTAAAGATTTATTTATTTTTATTTTTTATTTATTTATTTTTTAGATTTTATTTATTTGAGAGGAGAGAGAGAGCGCATGCGCAAGCATGAGCACTGGGGAGGGACAGAGGCAGAGGGAGAAGCAGGCTCCTGGCTGACCAGGGAGCCCAATGCAAGACTCAATCCCAGGCCCCTGGGATCATGACCTGAGCCGAGGGCAGACACTTAACCAACTGAGCCACTCAGGAACCCAGATTTATTTATTTTTATTTTATTTATACAGATTTTATTTATCTGACAGAGACACAGCGAGAGAGGGAACACAAGCAGGGGGAGTGAGAGAGGGAGAAGGCTTCCTGCTGAGCAGGGAGCCCGATGCGGGGCTCGATCCCAGGACCCCGAGATCATGACCTGAGCCGAAGGCAGATGCTTAGCGATTGAGCCACCCAGGCGCCCCTATTTATTTTTAGAGAGAGAGAGCGCATGAGAGTGAGTGGGGGCAGGGACAGGGGGAGAGAATCTTAGAGCAGATTCCACTCTGAGCCTGATGCAGGGCTCCATCCCATAACCCATGAGATCATGACCTGAACCAAAATCAGGAGTCAGAAGCTTAACCAAGTGAGCCATCTAGGCACCCCCCCAGTTCTTACTTTTATTGTATGTATGTATGTATGTATGTATGTATTTTTTTTTTAAGATTTTATTTATTCACTTGACAGAGAGAGATAGCAAGAGCAGGAACACAAGCAGGGGGAGTGGGAGAGGGAGAAGCAGGCTTCCCGCTGAGCAGAGAGCCCGATGTGGGGCTCGATCCCAGGACCCTGGGATCATGACCTGAGCCCAAAGCAGACACTTAACAACTGAGCCACCCAGGCGCCCCCCAGTTCTTAATTTTAATGAGTACAGTTTATTGGTCTTCTTCTTTATGGGTAATGTATTTGTGACCCATTTAAGAAATCATTACTTACCCCACAGCTTCACAGTCATGAAGCTGTTCTCTAATACTCTTTTCTAGAAGCCTTGTTTTCCTGACAGTCTTTGTGGAAATTTATTTTTGTATAATTTGTATATAATGTGAGGTGCAGTGCTAAGGATCATTTTTTTTCCACGTGGATCTTCTATTTAACCAACACTATTGAAAACACTTGATCTTGCATTGGAACCCTTGGCATGTATGTGTATGTCTCTTTGTTCATTTTCTGTTCTTTTTCATTGGTCTTTTTAAAGAACAAGCTTTTAGTTTCATTGATTCTCTTTCAGCTTTATTTCATTGCTTTCTGTTCTTATCTCTATAATTTCCTTCTATTATGTTCTTCTATTCTTTCCTTCTTTGTTTTGGATACATTTGTTTGTCTTCAAGTTTTTAAGGTGATAGCTTAAACCTGGGATCTTCCTTGTTTTCTGACATAGACACTTGATGCTATACATTTCCCTCTACGTATGTTATAATCCCTGTAATACATTGCTATTGTTCAAGCAGTTATCTTTTAAGACGATTTAAAAGAAAAATAATCTTTTGTATTTACCCACGTAATTTCTAGGTTTTTTTTTCTTTGAATAGTTCTGTATTTCCATCTGATGTTATTTTCTTTCTGTATGAATGGTTCACTTTAACATTTCTTGTAGTGCCACCCTTCCGGTGATGAATTGTTTTAGCTTTTATGTCTGAAAAATTTTATCGAGGTATAATTGACTATGCCTTTTTGGCTTGGGGGGGGTGAGGAGTGCAGAGGGAGAGGGAGCCTGGCGTGGAGACTCGATCTCACAACCCTGAGAGATTATGACCTGAGCTAAAATCAAGGGTTGGATGCTTAATTGACTGAGCCACCCAGGCACCCCATGCCTTTTTTTTTTTTTTTAATTGAAGTAGAATCAACACACAATGTTGCATTAGTTTCAGGTATATAACACAGTGATTTGACAAGTCTATATGTTATGCTCTGTTCACCACAAGTGTAGCTCCCATCTGTCACCATACAACCCTAATACCATTGACTATATTCCCTATGCTGTACCTTTTATTCCCATGACTTACTGCATAACTAGAAGTCTGCACCTCCCTCTGTCTTTACCCCATTTTGCCCATCTCTCTATACCCCCATCCCCTCTGGCAACCACCAGTTTGTCCTCTGTGTTTATGGGTCTGTTTCTGCTTTGTTTTGTTTTTTTTAGATTCCACATATAAGTGAAATCATATGGTATTTATCTTCTCTGACTTAATTCCCTTAGTATAATACCCTTTAGGTCCATCCATGTTTCAAAGATGTATGCCTTCATTTTTGAAAGATATTTTTGCTGGCATAAAATCCTAGGTTGGCAGTTTTTCTTTCAGTACTTAAGGATGTTGCTCACATGTCTTGCATTATTTCCAATGAGAAGTCAACTGTCCTTCACATATTTGGCCCAAGGAACATTATGTGTCTTTTTTTTCTCTGTTAAGATTTTTCTCTTTATCAGTAATTTTAAACCATTTGTGTAGTTCATTTTCTTTATGTTTCTTGTGCTTGGGGTTCATTGACTTTTTGAATCTGTAAGTTTATAATTTTCATGAAATTTAGAAAAATTTTACCCTAGTTTTCTTCAATTATTTTTCTTCCCCCTTCTATTTGAGAGACTTAGTTACACATATTTTAGGCTGCTTGAAATTACTCCACAGCTTATTGATGTTCCATTCACTTTTTTCCTCTCTGTGTTTCAGTTTGGAAAGTTCCTATTGCTGTCTTCAGGTTAATTAATCTTTTGTGGCATCTAACCAGCCATCAATCCCATTCAGTCCATTTTTCGTATTAGACATTGTATTTTTCATCTCTAGAAGTTTGTTTTGGGTCTTCTAAATTATTGTCCATGTCTTTCCTTGTCGTGATCATGATTACCTTCTCAAAAATGTGAAATATGGTTGTAATAACTGTTCTTTGATTCTTGGTTTACTAATTATGTCATCTGTATCATTTCTAGATCTGTTTCTATTGATTGATTTTTCTCCTTCTTAGGGGTCCTAGTTTCCTGTTTCTTTGAATGTCTGATAATTTTTTATTAGATGCCAGGCATGGTTAATTTTACTTACCTTGATTCTGGTATTTTGTCTTCCTTTAAGATCTTTGTCTGGGGACATAGTTATGTTACTTTGAAACAGCTTTTGAGGCTTGCTTTTTAAACTTCGTGAAATGGGGCCATGGCAGCCTTTAATTGAGGGCTCATTTACCCCCATTAGTGAGGCAGTCTGCTCCTGAGTGGTCTACCCAGTGCCCTGCAGATTGCACGTTTTTCCCCTTGGGTGGTGGGACCAGAAACTACGCCTGCCCTGTGTGAGCTGCTGGAACTTCTCTGGCCTTCTCTTTTCAGATTCTTTTTGGGTATTCTTCCACACCCTTGCACTGATCAGTACTCAAGTGAAAAACTGAGAGGAACCCTCTGTAGATCTTCATAGTGCTTCTGTCTGTGCACCTCTCTGCTCCCCAGTACTCTGTCCTAATTCCAGCATTTCTGGGTTAGTTATATGTAGATGAGCACGCCAAATAAATATCTTGTCTCTGCAATATAATTGTGAGGTATGGGCTAGAGAACAGACTTGTGTTTTCAGTATTTAAGTGATGTTGAAGTTTTGAAAATGAAGAATTTTCATACATGATGTGAGGATTGGGAAGAGAAAGAAGAAAGAAGAAAATGAGGAAAATAACAGGAGGAAGCAAGGAAATAGAAAGTTTGAAGATGAAAGGAAAAGAAGAATAAAGTGGTTTTTTGCAGAAGAGAGGTCTAGTAAGATCAGATTGAAAAATAATTGTTGCATTCCTACATTAATTAACCCAGATTGGGTATTTCTTTTTTATATGCTGCTAGATTCAGCTTATTAATATTTTTTGCCTTTGAGATCATTAATAAGATTTTCCTTTTGTCCTATTGTCCTTGTTAATAAGTTTTTGGTGTCAAGTTTAGGTTAGCTTTATTAAAAGAATATTCCCTTGGGGCACCTGGGTGGCTCAGTCTGTTAATTGTCAGACTTTTGATTACGGCTCAAGTCATGATCTTGGCGTCATGGGATTGAGCCCTGCATTGGGCTCCATGCTCAGTGTGGAGTCAGCTGGAGATTCTCCCTCTGCCCCTCCTGCTTGTGTGCTTGATCTCTCTCTAAAATAAGTAAATAAAATCTTAAAAAAAAAAAAAGAATATTCCCCTCTTTCCTGATATCTGGGATATTTTGTGTGTGATTGGAATTATTATTATTATTTTTTTTTTTTTTTATTGCTAGAGCTCATGGTAAAGCTGTTTAGGCCAGGAGTTTTTTGCATGTGTGTATTTAATAAGTGATTTAATTTTAGTTAATGGATATAGGTTATTAGATGGATATAGGTTATTATCTAATAATAATACCTGTACTTATATTGTGATTTTAAATAGGTCATTTCTTTTCATTCTCTTCACAACTTTGGGAGCTGGGTGAGCCAGCTCTTTGATTTCACAGGTGAGGAAAGCCACATACTGAGAATGCAGTAGGTGGCAGGCCTGTCTCTGCTGGTAAATAATGGCTGCTGGCCTTTCTGTGCCCGGAATGACACTCTTCCTCCACAGCCAGGTGTGAAACACGAGGGTTAGAACATCTTGGAAGTGGGAGGCATGTTGGAGATTTTCTGGTTAAGGACCATACTGGGGATGGCCTGTGGAACTGTGCAGGTCTGCAAACTACTTGTCACTGGCCCACAACAAGTCAGCATGGAACTTCTGATAAGCTTTGAAAAAAAAATTTTTTTTTTTAAAGATTTTATTTATTTATTTGAGACAGAGAGAATGAGAGACAGAGAGCAGGAGAGGGAGGAGGGTCAGAGGGAGAAGCAGACTCCCCGCCGAGCAAGGAGCCCCATGTGGGACTCGATCCAGGGACTCCAGGATCATGACCTGAGCCGAAGGCAGTCGCTTAACCAACTGAGCCACCCAGGCGCCCCAAGCTTTGAAAATTTTTATTTTAATGATGAAACATGCCTCAACATCCAGGTGCATCTGTCCATTCATTGTCAACTTGAGAACTGCTGATCTGGTCTGTCCTCCCCGCCATAACAGAGTCTTTTCAAATAATAGCTTTGGCAAGTGATTATCTACCTGAGCTTAACTCTCCCTTTAAGACTTGCAGTTTCTCCTCTCTTTCTTTTTTCTATTAATAGCCCTTCCATTCTCCTCTTATGCAAGTTCAAAGTCATTGAGTCATTATTGACTTTCTTATCCTTCATATCCAGTCACCAAATTGAGTTAATTCTTTTGTGATAATGGGCCTTACAGGTCTCATTCTTTCTATTATCTCCGTGGCCTTTTACTTACAGGCCCTCCCCTGTCCCTCAGTTGCTAGTTGTTGGCTATGGAATCTGTTATTTCTTCCCTCGCTGTGCTCCTGCTTATCGTTTCTAACGGTTTTTCCCACTGCTGCCTTCGATACCTCATCTGTACTTTACATTCTTTACGTCTGAAATGGAATTTATTTCCTGCCCCAGATCTGCTCGTGTTCCTCTTCCCTGGGCTTCACTGAGGGAAGGGGCCGCGCGACTGTTGTCCCTCGCACCCTCCCTTCCCAGTTGACGGAGGTCTGCCTTTCATGCGTGCAGGATCTCTTTCCTCTCCTGCAGTCCCACTGCCGCCGTCCTGGTGTGGGTTCTTGTTACCTGTTACCTGGAGTGTTTCAATAATTTCCTCCCTGCCCTCTGCCCTGTCTCTTCCCATTTCTGCCTGCTGACGGTGTAACCTTTCTCATGCACGGCTCTATTATTGTTGCCTATTTTCTTCAAACTCTACGAGGTTCTTCACTGCCAGTAGAATCTAGTGTTTAGGTTTAGAAAGTTGGCCTCACCCACTGTACTCCCCTGTGTATGCCACATCTTCGCCAGAGTGAGCTACTTAGTACTTGCTGTTCTCTGTCCTGTCCATCTCTGAAGCCTGACTTGTATTCCTTTATCCTGGCGAGGTACCCTTTTTTTTTCTCTTCAAATTCTACCCTTTCTTCACGGTTCAGTTCTGTTGGCATCTCCTCTGTGAAGCCTCTCATCCAGCAATCTTGCTAGTGAACTTTAATAGCACTTTAGCCGTATCTAGACCTCTCGATGTTCTCTGCCTCACATTGAAGATATTTATAGTACCTACCGGCTCTACTAGAACTCCCGAATGAAAACCTGCTATGGGACTTCAGGGAACAATTCAGAATAAAGATTCCTGGGCCCCATTCCATGGAAATTCTGGTTCAGTAGATCTAGGGTAGGTCTTGGGATCTCAAATTGTGAAAAACTCCTGGATTTTTCTAATTGAAGGTCAGATACTTGAATCATTGGTCAGCCTGCCCCACGGTTTTAGTTACTGATTCGATTATCTTTTGAGTTAACTTTGGGGATGTGTTTATCTTGTCTAAACTGCATTGCAAACTGCTTAAATTATTTTCTCCTTTATAGGACTCAGCGTAATAGACATATAGCAAATGTTGAATGTTAAATAAATGAAAAGATTGAAGTAAGATCCTTCAATTGGTATATTTGTAGTAGCTACTATACTGAAGAGAACATGTTTCTTAGGACTTATTTCTTAGACCAGAAATTTGCAAAGTAGGGACTCCTGGCTGGCTAAGTCTGTTAAAGTGCCGGCCTTTGTTTGGCTCAGGTCATGATCCTGGAGTCCTGGGATTGAGCTCAGTGGGGAGTCTGCTTCTCCCTCTCCCTCTGCCCTTCCCCCCCACTCGTGTTCTCTCTCGCTTGCTCTGCTCTCTCTCTCAAATTTTTTTAAAAACCTTTTAAAAAAAGGATATCTCTTGTGTTAAAAGAAAATAATAAAAAATACTGTAGAATGATTGTGACCCCTACAATTAACATTCTGTAAGTGCTTAGCAAGGGGAATGAAAACCAGTACATCTAAAAGGGCAGGTCTTTGATAAGGCACTGTTGGAATTCACTGCTCTATTTCTGGTATGACCTATCTTTTATGAAATTATGCTTAGTGTTTCCTCATAACTGCCATGTCATTTACTCAGTCGTTTTAGTTAAGCAAAGGTAAAGAAACTGTTTTCTTCCCGAGAACCCCTAGTCACTTAAAATTTAGAAGACCCTGATGCATTCTGTCTAACTCTTGACATGCTGAGAAGGTGAAGCATCTGAAAGCACTGGGTGGCGTCTGCTGCCTTATTTATTGTCGAAATATTGTATTTACTTTCAGCTCTACTGGAATTCTCTAATTTTGTGAAGTATGTGCTCACCTGCCCCAAATGTGGACCCTTGTGCATCCGAGTAGCTCATTGACCCGCTTTGCCCCATCTCTAAACCGAGCCTGACGTTTAATCAGTTTCTCCCTTCTCTTTGTGCACTTTCCAGGTCAGATGACGATGATACGGAGAGTAGGAGCTCCAGGGTGACCCAACTTTGCACTTACTTTCAGCAGAAATATAAGCACCTCTGCCGCCTGGAGCGGGCAGAATCTCGTCAAAAGAAATGCCGGCACACGTTTAGGAAAGCCTTGCTGCAGGCGGCCAGCCGAGAGCCGGAGTGTACTGGTCAGTTAATGCAGGAACTGCAGAGAGCTGCATGCAGCCGAACCAGGTGAGAGCCCCGGGCAGCCACCTGGTCCTCAGCCACCTGTCTCTCTTTTGTCTGTGTTTTGACAGGATAGTTACAGCACAGTGGGCAGTGGGCGTTTAAGCCTGAAACATTGAAGCGTTGCATTTTGCTTTTGTTGCTCAGATAAAGTTTTGCATCACGTGGCGAGAGAACATCGCCACGAGCTGTCTAAAAGCATTGCTGTTGGTTTGCCAGAACTTGACTAGAATTTACACCGTAAAGTATTTGAGAATGCTACCTGCCTTAAAAAAAAAACAAAAACCAGTGCTTAGAAATTTCATGTATTTAAAAGTGATATTTGCCGGTTTTTTTTACTACAGAAATAGTATTTTACATTTTTTACTTAATATTTTTTAAAAATTTTCTTTCCAGCGTATTTTCTGTTGATATTTCCATTATCCCACATATTAGGTCTTCAGAATACTTTATTACATTGCATTTCTTCGGGGAAAAACTTTTCTTTTTATATTATAGTCCAGGTATTTGCTTATTGTAAATTTGAAAAACATAGGAAAGGGGGGGGATTTCCATAATATCACCATGCACAGAACAGAGAATGAGCACTGTGAACATTCTGATTGTTTCCTTGTAGTCTATTTTCTTTGTGTGTGTGCGTGTGCACATGTGTGTGTATGAAATCTCCAGTGAGCCATATATTTGTATTAAAGCAAAATTGAGATCATGCCATGTGTATATTTTATTTCCTACTTTTTTTCCATGGAACATTGGATTATGACCATTTTCTCATAACACTAATTCTTTAAAACCTGGCTTTTAATGACTTTGTAATATGGATGTCAGTCCTTGGACTTTTTCTGGTTTTTGTATGTATTTAAGTAAAACTGGGTCTATATTGTTTAAGAGCTGTGTGTCCAATTATTTTCCCTTAAAAATAAATCATTGCCATTCCCCTATGTTCTTAAAAATTGTTTTGAAAACATGGTTTATATGTGTGCGTACTATTTTATTGACAGAAAGTCCATAAATTGGACATGTGGAAGTTATCTGATGTTTCAATGAAGAAATTGTGGTGTTATTATCATTTCAGAAATTAGTTTAGGTGGTGAAAACTTATCATAATTACTTATTTAGGTTATATACCTTCTAAAAATACTAGCTTAAGTGGCGCCTGGGTGGCTCAGTCTGTTAAACGTCTGCCTTAAGGAAATAATTTTCAAATTTAGAAGGCATAGTTTTGTTTTGTTTTTTTAAAGATTTTATTTATTTATTTGACAGAGAGAGAGTTAGCGAGAGCAGGAACACAAGCAGGGGGAGTGGGAGAGGGAGAAAAGCAGGCTTCCTGCCAAGCAGGGAGCCCAATGCGGGGCTCGATCCCAAGACCCTGGGATCATGACCTGAGCCGAAGGCAGACGCTTAACGACTGAGCCACCCAGGCATCCCGAAGGCATAGTTTTTTTTGTTTGTTTTTAAGATTTTATCTATTTGAGAGAGAGCACAAATGGAGAGGAGGGGCAGAGGGAGAGGGAGAAGCAGGCTCGCCGCTGAGCAGGGAGTCCAATGCAAGGCTGGATCCCAGGACCCCGAAATCATGACCTGAGCCGAAGGCCGGTGCTTAACTGACTGAGATACCCAGGCACCCTGGAAGGCATAGTTTTTTATGGAGTTTATTATTTCACAATTTTTAGTTACTGTTTTTTTTTCAGATAACAACCTTGAGATACACACACACATTTTTATAAGTTTATATAACAAAATATTAGCAGTGGCTATCTAGAGGATGGGATTATTGATAAATTAAGGTTTAAAAAATTAGTATTACGTATATTCTAATTTTTCTATAGTGATCGTGAGTCACTGAGGAAAAAAGGAGTTTAAAATAAAACTAAAAAAAAAAAAAAATCTTTTGCTTTATAGCCTGATCATATTTTTTACATACCCATATATTTTTTGAAATTTCATTTTACTTTAATGTATTTTGGTTTTCGTTATATTTGTTATAAAAAAAAATAACTGATTTTTCAGTTGCATATATCAGAAAGATAGTATGCCCATGAGAATTTTCTGCTGCTTGGGATATTTAGAGTTGTTTGAAACTTTGTATGTGTGTCTAATACACCCACATTAATGACTGCTGCCTGCAGCATATTACCTCACTCTTAGAGCCCCGACTCCTGTGTAGGGGGGAAGGTAGGGTCTGTTCTAGAACATCCTTTAAGTCTTAAGTTACTAGAGACTTAACTTTTCTCAGAGAAACATTCCCAGTGTTCCACTATTAGGTCCCCCGATTATGTATGTGTATTGTGCTCCGTACTCTGCTTCATTGTGGAATTGTATACTAATATTTCTGTCAGGCTAGACAGTCTCTTTTTTTAAGGTTTTATGTATTTTGAGATCGAGAGCACAAGCGGGCAGGGGGAGGGCAGAGGGAGAGGGAGAAGCAGACTTCCTGCTGAGCAGGGAGCCTGACACAGGGTTGGATCCCAGGACCCTGAGATCATGACCTGAGGCGGAGGCAGACACTTAACCGATAGATCCACCCAGGCGCCCCAAGCTAGACAGTCATTTTTGTGAGGGCAGGAACAATGTACATTTTGTTCATAAATCTCCGGTATTGATGAACGAATGGATAGAATTAAACAAGTGAAGAGACGTCTGTTCTCTATTTGTTGAAAGAATTCACTTGGTTTGACATAGGTTTTAAAATAATGATATCTAACATTTGCATTAGATAATGCTTTCAAGTGTACGATTTCAGTGGAGACTTTAGTTTTGTCCAGCAGTGAAGCAATCTATATGTGTAGAGTGTTATATACATTGAATCTAGTATATTATTATGACCTTGTCAAAGATGTAAGTAAGGACTGTACTCTGAGTTTGGGACAATTCGATATTTGTGTAGAAAACTGTATTTATCTATGATTTTTAACTGGCAGAATCAACCCCCCCCCCCTTTTTTTTCAAAACATTTCCCAAACCACCATTAGTGATTTTTTTTAAAATTTTGTGATAATTAAATATTACTAAACAAATACCAAGATGAACTCTAATATTCAGTTCTCAAATTTATTTAATGTCATTTGTTTATGTCACTCATGATTAGTAAAAAGTTTATTGCTCAGTGCCTCACTGATAATCCTTTAACAATGAGCCATAATCAATTGTTGTTGATTGGTAGTTTACTACTTTACATTGTATTTTAGGGTCACAAAAATCAGCTGTCAGTTGGATAATGCCCACTATTTGATGTTTTTGCTTTCAAAGACTAGTTCCACAAAGACATTTAAAGAGTTGCTTTTAAATGTTTTAGAGGTTAAAACTTTAATGGCTGCCTTTTAATATAGGTATCCTTTAACATACAGTTTGGATCTAAACTGAGTAACATTATTCTTTCTCATCTAATAGCTTTGTCGTATATATTGGTGAATATATGGAATAAACCACTGAAATAGCTTAACTATGTAGACTCACATCTAAGTATCTTGTAGCCGACAATCCTACGGAGACTAGTGTTTGTGTAGAAACTTTATTGTAAAAGGGGGATCTAATAATACAAAAGGGAAGCTTGTAGTAGGTGTTTTCACATTAAAAACATCAAAATGTTTTGGTAATTCTCCCTTTGTTTTATTGGGATTATTCGGATAATACAAATCTGTCTAACATCAGGCATTTTTACCTTAATTATCCAGGGAGGTATTGAAATTTTGACTTTGAGTTTATTTTACTGTTTAAGAGATAGATGGGTGAGTTGGAACGTATCACCAATTTTACAAAATGAAACCGGGCGCTTCGAAGTCTAGGATAAAGGAAAACGAGGGAATGTGTGGTACTCAAGGCTTGGTAAATGGCTGAGCAGATTCTTGAAGTGTTCCACAAAAATAATCCATTCAGTATAGAGAATTGCTTTCTATTTAAATCTAGACCAAGAGAATTGGGGTAAGCTGCCGAAATAGTACAGCTTCATTTATTTGAAATTGTGTATCCTTTTTACAGACCTAAGTTAATGGCCCGCTTCCCCACTCTTGTGATTCTGACACATCTTGCAGAACCTTAATTAAAGCAGCTTCGATGGCAGCACCTGGTTCTCTATTTGCATGGATTGTTTATAGAAAAGTTAGAGTAGAAATTTTACTTAGATTTTCTGTAAATTCATATGTAATTTGGGTTCTGTATGACCTTCTAATTAGTATAAATCCTATTGAAGTCCTTAGACTTAGAAACAATTCAAAAGATAATTTTATTTTTAATGCGTGATGTGTGATTCAGTATATTATGTAGATTCTTTTTCTACCCTCAGATAGGTGTAAAGTCCTACCAGTTTGTGATGCTTCAGAGAATCAAATTACACAGGACAGTTTTTGTACTTCTAAGAACTTGAATATTATTTATTTTTATTTTGTAATGTTTGTTTAAAACTATGGAAACATCCACAAAATAATAAAATGAATACTTGTTATAGAGAGAGTGGGAACTGGCAAATTGGGATAAGGGTAGGTAGAAAGGAGACTCTTTTTTTAAATTTTACTTATTTTAAATCTCTTTCTTTGTTTTTGGGTTTTTTAAAAAGTATTTGTGTGTTTGTGTGTGTGAGAGAGGGAGAGAGCACAAGCAGAGGGAGAAGCAGACTCCCTGCCAATCAAGGAGTCCAACGCAGGAGGGACTTGATCCAAGGACCCTGGGATCATGACCTGAGCTGAAGGCAGATGCTTAACCCACTGAGCCACCCAGGTGTCCCAAAAGGAACCAAAATATCACTTAAAAAGAAAAAACAGGCATAGTTGAAATCAATTATAATACAGTTACTTGTTTTGTCAGTAGATTGAGGAAATACTGGAACTTGTCGTTGTACCTGATGGTTACCTTTTATTTAAAGAATGTAGAAAGGTGAAATGTTGGTGTTATAACCTGCCAGCCTAGTGTTGAAAAGTTGCCCTGGGTCTTTAAAGCATTTTTTAGAAATTAATGTTGTCTCTTTGCTTTCTTAGCATAAGCCGGACCAAGTTGAGGGAGGCGGAGCCAGCAGCGTGCAGTGGAACCGTGAAGGGTGAACGGTGCCCTAACAAAGCCCTTCCATTCACCAGACATTGTTTCCAGCGTATCCTCTTAACTGAATTGAGTGTGCATTGAAAAGTATTAACTCATTCGGGGCTAGTATTTCATTCTTAAGCCAAGTGGATGACTTTTGAAATCCTAACATTTCATGTTTATAATTTTTATATAACTTTTCATTTTCATGATGTCTTCTGAATAATTTTTTTTCCGCTTCTATCATTGTGATTCTCTATTCAAGAATTATATCAGAATCTGCAAAATTGATAGCAAGTAGCAGATTCTTCTGGTGGCCATCACTTAATTAAAAGAAATCTGGTTCTTACGTGGTTCTGCGTAGCTTCTAGGAAGCAACTATAACACTCATTGATGGAGAAGTCAAATCATATTATTCAAAAACTGATTTTAGTCTTCCAGGAAAGTTACACAGTTTTACAGTGTGCCTTTTGCTCTGGGAATAATTTGCTATTTGTATTGAGCATAGTGCTGATTTGAAATGAGAGACAGATAAACATCACTGACTAAGAAAGAATATACATTAAGACAATATACTTGAGGAAAACCTGTGGTAAAGGGCTTCAGGCTGGTTATGAAATCTTACTACTCTCACTTTTATTAAGCATTTAAAATTGAGTAGCATTTAAAAAATTTATATAGTAGCAATTACGTGCTCTTCTTTATTGTCTTTGACTTTTTGCCCTCCTTTCTATTCCTGGCATTAAATTTCCACAACTTTTTCAGCAGCACTTTCTATGCAGTAAAGGTTTTATAAATAGCTTTAACTATTAGAGTATAAAGGAAAAACAGAAAGGTACTTCCTTGACAGGTATGAAGTACGAGTTCAGGAAATGTTGCTAGGGGCTAAAAGTTTGGACATTTAAAAATGTTGATGAAGTAAAGCTGATGTTCCAGTTTTAATGATAAAGTTTTGATCAAAAAGTAATTCTTCGTAAGTTCTAAGTGAGAGTTTTGTGTTGGAAATGAAAAATCAAATTTGGATAGGTGAGGTTTTTTGTTTTTTGTTTTTTTACTGTGTTCGAAAGTCACTTTGTTTTTTATTTATTTATTTAAAGATTTTTTTAATTTATTTATTCATGAGAGAGAGAGGTAGAGGGAGAAGCAGGCTCCCAAGGAGCAGAGAGCCTGATGCGGGACTCGATCCCAGGACTCTGGGATCATGACCTGAGCCGAAGGCAGACGCTCAACCATCTGAGCCACCCAGGCGCCCACTTTATTTTTTTTTTTTTAAGATTATTTATTTATTTATTTGACAGAGAAAGACACAGCGAGAGAGGGAACACAAGCCGGGGGAGTGGGAGAGGGAGAAGCGGGCTTCCCGAGGAGTAGGGAGCCCGATGCGGGACTCAATTCCAGGACCCTGAGATCATGACCTGAGCTGAAGGCAGACGCTTAACGACTGAGCCACCCAGGCACCCTGGATAGATGAGTTTTTATAATTACATCTTAAAATTTTTATTCTTCTTGATGTGGATTATATGTGAAAATTTTCCTTAAAAGAAAGTGTTTTTTTCTAACCATTGTAGTGGGACTTCTAGGAGTTTTAGTGTGTTAAGAAGGACACAACCCTGCTTTTTCCAAATAACAAAAATCAGAATGTCCGTAAAGGAGACTCCTATTAGGAGACCTTTAGCAAAATAGACTCCTTTAGAAGTATCTTCTGATAAATTCAGCAATTCTCATTTCCTATATCAGTATTTGGCTTGGTTCTTCAGCTTTTATGGATAAGAAAATTTATTAGTAAACACAAATAAGGAAAGAAGCAGATTTTTTTTCTTAAAGACTAAAGTATTTAGAGAGAGAGTGCGTGCGTGCATGCGGTGAGGGAGAGGGCAAAGGAGAGAGAATCTCAAGCAGACTCCCCACTGAGCACGGAGCCCCGTACGGGGCTTGATCCCATGACCCTGAGACCACAACCTGAGCCAAAACCAAGAGTTGGGCGCTTAACCAACTGTGCCCCCAAAGGGGTCCAGAAGTGAATTTTATATAAAAATTGAAAACTTAAGTAATTTGAGTTTCAGTGCATTATATTCCTAACTTTGAAAACCACAGATATCCTCTTGAACCGCTCTCAGCAGCTTTTCTCAAGTTGCACGGCCAAGTTTGCAGACGGACAGCAGTGCTCTGTGCCCGTGTTCGACATTACACACCAGACCCCTCTGTGTGAAGAACATGCCAAAAAAATGGTGAGTTCACATTTTCTTTTCTTTTTCTTTTTTTTTTTTTTTAAGATTTTATTTGAGAGAGAGAGAATGAGAGAGCAAGCACATGAGAGGGGGGAGGGTCAGAGGGAGAAGCAGACCCCCCGCTGAGCAGGGAGCCCGATGTGTGGGACTTGATCCCAGGACTCCAGGATCATGACCTGAGCTGAAGGCAGTCGCTTAACCAACTGAGCCACCCAGGCGCCCTCACATTTTATTTTCTGCAGCAGAGACTTTCAAATGGACAGCAATCCATAGTAGAAAGTATCTGTTGACTTAGTACAAACTGTGTGTGTATGTAAATATATGTTAATATATAAATATGTATATAAATATTAATATATAGATATATATGTGCTGGTCATGATCCACTGAATTAATTTCATAGCTAATTAAAAAAAAACTGTTCTAGAAGGTATTTAGTAGTTACTTACATATGGTTATTTTGTTATCTATCCCTATTCTATACCTCCCTTTTCCTTAAGGTACATTTTCTTGTACTTAACAGATTATTCAAGCTTTCTTTGCCCCATTTCTCTAGATTTTTGCTTTTTTATATACAATTCTGTGAATGTCTTAGATATTTGATGACATTTCAGCCACAAGCCAATGTTTTCTGTAATTAAGTGCATTTTTATTGTTTTTACCCAGATACTTGGCTGAGTTCGGCTGTTTGCTAGGTAGTATGTAAGGTATATGTATTAAAAAGCTGAATAAGACCAATCTTTCCCTCTGTAAGCATTTTGTAGTTCTAAGGGTGCACCAGGGTAACTGCATGGCCATTGGACCAGGACTTAATAATATAAGGCTGTGATCCTGGTGTTGCCACCAGCAAAATGTGTAGCAAGGACTGTTTTAAGTTAAAAATCCCAGCTGAGTGTAGCAAACATTTGTAGCCATCAATCCACAGTGAGAGGCTCACACTGGATGATAAAAACCATACAAATCTCTTGGCTCTGTGTTCAAACGTTCTTGAATCCAAGCACGTAGTACCAGCTTGGCTACTACCATTCTAGCCTCAGTTGTCCTCACCTTTGCCTGGATGACTCTAATAGTTTCCTAATTGGTCCCCCTTGCTCTAGCCGTGCCCCCTACCCCCAGACGTATTGTTCACATAGCAGCTAGAGTAGGCTGTATGGGCTCCACTCCCTTTGAGTTCACGTGCCGTAAAATTCACTCCTTTTGCTCCACAGTTCTCTGAGTTTCACAATACACACAGTCCTGTAACCACCGACGTAATCAAGATACGCCATTAACCCCCCACATTCTCTTGTGTTACCCCCAGCCCCTGCAGTCTACCCCTCCCTCTGTCTCCACTGAAGTCTTCCTGCCCCTACAATTTTACATTTTCCAGAATGTCTTATAATTGGAATCCTACAGTATGTGGCCATCTCAGCAGGCCTTTGAGAATATACATGTGATCGTTTTAGTTTCCTGGTCAGAACCTTCCAGTGGCTTTCCATCATAGCCTGAATCAAATCCAAGATTCTCACCCTGGCCTACGAGACTTGCTGATCTGGTCTTTGCAGTCTCTCCAGCTGCATATAGTAGCCCCTTCACTTTCAGAGTTCTAGCAACATCAGCCTTCTTGCTGCTGTTTCAGCACTCGAAGCTTGCTCGCACCTCATGGGCTTTGTGCTTGTTTGTCCCTTTTCCTCCATTTCTGCATGCCTCACTCCTTCATTCAGGTTTCCGATCAGATGTCACTTCATCAAAGAAGTCTTCCACCTCCTCTCCACCCCTGTCATTTTTTTTTTTTAAAGATTTTATTTATTTGTGAGAGAGAGAATGAGAGACAGAGAGCATGAGAGAGGGAGGAGGGTCAGAGGGAGAAGCAGACTCCCCGCCGAGCAGGGAGCCCAATGTGGGACTCGATCCCAGGACTCCAGGATCATGACCTGAGCCGAAGGCAGTCGCTTAACCAACTGAGCCACCCAGGTGCCCCCGCCCCTGTCATTTTTTATCCTCAAAACTCTACCTTGTTTTTCTTCCTAACAGTGATATCAGCCTGATACTATATTATCTATTAATTAGTTTGTTTATTGCCAGTATTCCTCTACTAGAATGTCAATTTGACAAAGGCAGGAACATTTTTTGTTCATTGCTATATCCCCAGTGCTTAGAACAAAGATGCTCAGTAAGTCATTGTTGAATAACAGTTGGGCACATGGCTGGGAAAGGTTGAAATTCGGAATTAGGTTCAGCCACTGGACAGAACAGCCATTGGTAGAAGCAGCTCAAGCTACAGGAAGTCCAGGCTGATACACAGAACTTGGTATTCGATGAGTATGAACCCATACGACAGATGGGTAAATGCAGTGTCCTGGCACGTAAGTAGGAGACAGTGAGCAAGTTGGGAGTGAATAGTGTAGGCAATGGATGGATGGCATGAGGAAAGCCTCTAGGGCCTGGAGGCACCAGTGCTCCGGAGGAGCTCTGTAGGGGACTACCAAGAGCCCACAGGGCCTCAGGCGGGGGCAGTTCTGTGTGGAGTACCTGGCACATGACCAACAACATTGTTGGGCTACAAGGCATAAACTTAGGAGGATAAGACATACACCTAGAACCAGAACTAGGTGGTACCGGAGTGTCTTACAAGTAGGACGTGTAGATCTTGGGCTCCATAACCTTTCTCCTGCCTAACATCCACACTGGTCCTAGGGGGAGAGCCTGGGGTGGATGCCCAGCACCCTGGTGGGTACCAGTGGTTGCTCAGACACTGTTTGTTGAATTAAATAGCTGATAATAATAAAAGTAGACCTCAAGTATTGAGCCAAAGAACTACAGATGCTGGGAAACAGCCTTTCTTTTTTTGTTTGTTTCATAAATTTGTACATTTGTGACTTGAGTCTGTAATTTAGATCCAAGTATTTGGCTAGTATTAAACTTCTTTTGCATTTCCTGAATTGATAATTTAATTTTATTCTTTCTTGTCTTGAATTTGTTTGCTAGTATTAATAACTAGTTTTAGTTATTAGTTTTCAAATACTTTGTACTCATTTTATGTCTTTAGTTACGAGTTATTAATGAATTCACTAAATCAAAAGTGACATCAATTGTAAAAACCACAATTGTTTTATATACCACCAAGAAATTTAAAAAATGGGGCACGGTGCATTTCTTACCACTTACAATTTTTGTTTTATATTTATCAAAATAGCTTCTTTAGACTTAATCAGGCATAGATTTTTATCTTTTCTAAAGCTCCTGGTTTCCGCTGAATTACTTGACGCGGGAAAGGCAGTGTTTTCTGTGTACATCAACTGTAACAGTTTTGTTTACTTCGTGGTTGTGTTCCTTTCTCATTTGGTTGTTGCTTTACAAAAAAAAAGGAATTGTGGTCAGATCTTCAATAATGAGTATTTGCTTCACTAATGACAGTTGTATACGCTGCTTCTCTTTGTGCTTTCGCACACTCAGCTTTTCCTCTTCGTGTAAAACCAATAACACACATCCCTCGACTCAAAACAGCAACAGTACCAAGAACATACGCACATCTGTAGGCAACGCCAACTATCATGACCATCACCAGGCCAACAGCAGTTGTAAGATGGACCTCAATTACAGAGATGCTACAATGTGTAACTTGGAACTAATGAAACACAGTATTCAGATTGAAGGGTGGCCACTGAAGAAGTCTGGTTATATGGTCAGTTTCTTGTTCTTCCTGGCTGGTTCTTCCTCTCTCTGCTCACTTAATTGGAACAGTTTTATAACACTGAAGTCCCACGGTCTCTCTTTACCGGTCTCCCTGGCCTGGGTCAATGACTGGAAGGACTTCTACTGTGTCATGATTTCTGAGGCTACATCTCCACCCCATTCTTTATCCCTTATACCGTTTTCTCCTATCTCCTGGGACATCTTCATACCTCAAATTTTGAGCCAAACTGAATTCTTTAACTTTTCTTCTGAATCCTTATTCTGCTGTGTGCTCTGTTCCAACTAATGATATCATCTAACATCTAACAGTCAGCCCTAGAAACCCTAGAGGCGTCTTCGACTGCTCTCTTCCCTTCATCCTCACCACATCCAAGGAGCTGTCAAATCTTGAGAATTCTGTCCCTACAGGGCCTTGCTTTTCCATTCCCACTCATATCGCCTTAGTCGTTTACCTTGTATTGACTGTTGAAGTAGCCCTCTGGAAATAATGCCTCCACTTCCCCTTGCTACCAGCCTAGTTACTCCTTTCAAAACATGTCAAGTTGTGTTAATCCTTTCATCAAAAATCATTTCACATTGCCTCTAAGATGAAGTTGAAAATCCTTAACAGGGTATTCAAAGTCATATACGATCTGGTCCTAAACTTTACAGCTTACTTTCATATTCCATCCTCCATACGCCACACCCCAAGCACCAATCATACCTGGTTATTTGCTGTTCTTTTTGTCTTGTTTGTGCCATTTCCTTTTAATCAAGCAAAATTACAAATAATTGATTTTCCTTTTGTGTACCCATAGAAGGTCATTATTACCCTATTTTCTCTGTACTGTATTTATGTATACTTGTATTCATGTTTTTCCTATGGAAGAGTAAGTTCTTTGAGAGTGCAATTACATTTCATTCATTATATTTTTATACTACAGCACCTATCCCGATGTCTTTTTTTTTCCCCCCTGTCCCTTCTACCACCTGCACCACCCCCTTGGCCTGCCATGGTCTCACAGTATGGGATGAACTGTATGTATATATTGAATTGATTTGAATTAAACTAAAAAATGAAGTCTTTATTCATTTATTCATTGCTCTGCATAGTTGTAGGCATGCAGTATGCTTTAGGCATTCCACAGAATGTTAAGAGATATATTTTTTTTCAGGTAGCTGTTAGGTTTTTCCTAAACGGTCTCAGTTTAAAAGTACCCATTTATTCATTCCGAAGGATAATTTCTTGAGAGGAGATAGCTCCCGTAAAGTTCAGCACCAGCAGCAGAGGAAACCCAGGAAAAAAACCAAGCCTCCTGCACTTACCAAAAAACACAAGAAGAAGAGAAGGCGTGGACCTCGTCGACCCCAAAAACCCATTCCCCCTGCAGTACCCCAAGGGAACCTCAGCATGCCCACCAGCGTCTCACTGCCAGTGGAGGTTGCTCAGATCCGGTCAGTGACGGTGCCAAAGCTTACGTTTCCTTTCTGTGTTCGATGGTTCTCAGAACATCTAGCTTGCGTTCTTCTCTAGCGTTGCGGCCGGCCTCCAGAAGCCATTTCGATAAATCAGCCTAGGCTTTGTAGATTTCAGTGTAATTTTTACCCAGTACTTGACTGAGTGAGATCTGAAATAAAGCTTTTGGTTATAACACAGAAAGCAGATGCCGAAATTGAGAATTTAATTGTCTACTCTCAGATTTTTCTGTTTTAACAGAAATTTCATATATGTGTCAACAGAAAGATTGCATCAGAATTCTAATGCATTACTAATTTTGGCAGGGGTTAGCATTTTCACCAGATGAATGAGGCTTCTGTTTCAGCTAAGCATCTCCATTTTATCTGTTTATGTCATTTTTAAAAATTATTATTTCGACTAGATTTGTAATTTACTAAAAAGTATGAAGACACAGTGCACAAAACTAATTCATGCTACTAATTTGAAGTTAGAAATACCATCTCGAAATGGTTGCCTTCTCTTTAATACCTGGTTAAAAGCTGCAGAAAAGTGTGACTGGATGGTGAGGTCTTCCTTTTGCTTTCACATTTCCTTCTCTGAAAGTAGGAAAAGGAGACAGTTTGAGTTAGGATTTTCCATCTTCGTGTTTGATGAACTTGTCTTGGGGACACTAGTGTGAAGGGAAAAGGGGAGTGGTGGGGCCAACCATGTCCTCTTCCCTAGGAGCCCGTCCACGCCGGAGCTGAGTGCTGATGAGTTGCCGGATGACATTGCCAATGAGATCACTGACATTCCACATGACTTGGAATTGAACCAGGAGGACTTTTCAGACGTCCTGCCACGGCTACCTGATGACTTACAAGACTTTGATTTTTTTGAAGGTGTGGTCAACATTTTGATTCAAGACTTTTTTTTTTTAATGAGTTTTTAAAAAGGGAAATCGTGTTTTTGAGATGTGTTTGAAGTACCCCTCCTCATGGATAGAAAATGCAGCACCGCTAAAGCTATTTTCCCCGTTCCAGAAGGCAAGGGCTGTGTGGTTTTTCTCACCATACTGTAGGCTTAGTAAATTGATCATTCAGTTGTTAGGTTTTTAACTTTGTTGCTTTAAAAAGGAGTCATTTTACTTTGTTTTTCAACAAAAACTTTTTTTTTTTTTTTTTTTTTTTAAGATTTTATTTATTTGTCAGAGAAAGAGCATGCACAACCAGGGGGAGCCCCAGGCAGAGGGAGAAGCAGGCCTCCTGCTGAGCAGGGAGCCTGATGCGGGACTCGATCCCAGGACCCTGGGATCATGACCTGAGCCGAAGGCAGACATTTAACGACTGGGCCAACCAGGTGTCCCAACAGAAACATTTTAAACTTGAGTTAATTGAAGCCTTTTAGAACTTGTCCTAATCTTAATTACCTGTACGTCAGTTGAAGTGCATTTTTCCAAAACTAAGTTTGCTTAATCCCACCAGTTCTCTGGTGCTTTCAGGGGAAACCTTTTATATTCTTAGAATGTTTCTTTCCCCATTAAAAACTGGGTATTTTTGTGGTGATTAGTCAAGTTCCCCACTATATAGTTTTGGTTTTTTTAAAGATTTTATTTATTTGACAGCGCAAGCAGGCAGAGCAGCAGGCAGAAGGAGAAGCAGGCTCTCTGCAAAGCAGGAGCCCGATGCAGGACTCGATCCCAGGACCCTGGGATCATGACCTGAACCACCTAGGCATCCCTAGATTTTTTATATTGGAAATGAAATCAGCAGCAGCCCATGGGCTTCCATCTTACGAAAAATAGAACGAAAGGAGCAGGATTAGCAGGTCACACAAAAGCATTTTAAAAGATAATGTCTGAGTGGAGGGGAGTGCGGGGTGCTCACATGCAAGCATGAGTCTCTCTGTTCCAGTCTTCCGCAGCCGCCCTCCAGCTGGAGGAAGGAGTTCAAGAGCAGAAGAACCAAGGGGGGATTCCTACACAGCCTTTTGTCTCCAGTCTGAACCAATATGATATGTTTCCTATTTTTATGATTTTAACATAAGTTTACGTAAAACCATATGTGTAATTAGACTGGTCACCGTGCTTTTTAAGTTGGTATTGCTTACAATCCTTAAGAATTTAATGCTTTGATGAGTTGGGTTTAGGGAGTACTGTGAATAAACTGAAGATGTGATGCAGGTTCCAAGACAGCTCAACCTTTCAGGCCTGTCCTATGGATTCATATTCACTCTTTCGTTCCAATCCAGTCCTTGGAAGATTCTCCATTCCACAGGGATTCTCTTTAATAGAATATTGATTTGGTTTGGTTTTGAAGATTTACTTATTTATTAGCGAGCACTCACATGTGTGGGGGGAGGGGCAGAGGGAGAGAATCTCAGACTCCTCGCTGAGCGTGAAGCCCAACGTGGGGCTTGATCCCACGACCCTGAGGTGATAACCTGAACTGAAATCAAGAGTTGGATGCTTAACCAACTGAGCCACACAGGCCCCCATGGTTTTTTTTGTTGCTGTTGTTTGTTTTTTGTTTTTTTAAGGTTTTATTTATTTATTTGAGAGGGAGAGAGCGCATGCCCATGGGTGAGGGAGAGGGAGAAGCAGATTCATTGCCGAGCAGGGAGCCTGACGTGGGACTTGATCCCAGGACCCTGGGATCATGACCTGAGCTGAAGGCAGACGCTTAACTGACTGAGCCACCCAGGCGCCCATTTTTTAAAAGATTGATTTATTTATTTGAGAGAGAGAGAGCGTGTGTACGGGGGCGGGGAGGGGCAGAGGGAGCGAGAAACTTTTAAGAAGACTTGGGACACTCAGCATGGAGCCCAACTTGGGGCTCTGTCTCACGACGCTGAGATCATGACCTGAGCTGAAATCAAGAGTCAGAGCTCAACCGACTGAGCCACCCAGGCGCCCCTTTAATAGAATATTGTTAAAAAGTAATTCAGATGTGTGGTTTTGTGGTATGGCACCAGTAAAAGCTCTGCTGATTCTTGATGGCTTTTGTTTTTCTCAGGAAAGAATGGAGACCTCCTTCCAACTACCGAAGAGGCCGAGGAACTTGAACGGGCCCTGCAGGCTGTAACTTCTCTTGAGTGCCTGAGTACCATTGGGGTACTTACCCAGTCAGATGGTGTGCCAGTCCAGGAGTTGTCAGATAGAGGAATAGGGGTGTTCTCCACAGGTACTGGAGCTTCAGGAATTCAGTCCTTGAGCCGAGAAGTTAACACGGACCTAGGGGAGCTATTGAATGGGCGCATAGTACATGATAATTTTTCTAGTCTAGAGCTGGATGAGAACCTGCTCCGTTCTGCTACCTTGTCTAACCCACCTACACCCCTGGCAGGGCAGATCCAGGGGCAGTTCTCTGCCCCAGCCAACGTTGGCCTTACTTCTGCCACTCTGATCAGCCAGAGTGCACTTGGGGAGAGAGCCTTCCCAGGACAGTTTCATGGACTACATGACGGCAGCCATGCCTCCCAGAGGCCACACCCTGCCCAGCTGCTGAGCAAGGCAGATGACCTCATCACCTCACGACAGCAATACAGCAGTGATCATTCACACTCCTCGCCCCATGGAAGCCATTACGATAGCGAGCACGTGCCGTCTCCCTACAGTGACCATATCACCTCTCCCCACACAGCATCTTATTCTGGTGATAATATGGCAGCTACCTTTTCAGCAGAGATGCCCATTATGGCGCAGCACTTGCTCCCAACCCAACTTGAGGTGCCACTTGGAGGAGTCGTAAACCCCAGAACTCACTGGGGCAATCTCCCTGTCAACCTTGGAGATCCCTCTCCATTTAGCAACCTTCTCGGCGCAGATGGACATCTTCTTTCCACTTCCCTATCCACACCACCCACCACGTCGAACTCAGAGACCACACAGCCTGCCTTCGCCACCGTGACCCCCAGCAGCTCCAGTGTGCTTCCGGGGTTACCGCAGACCAGCTTCAGTGGCATGGGGCCTTCTGCTGAACTCATGGCCTCCACCTCTCCCAAGCAGCAACTCCCTCAGTTCAGCGCAGCCTTCGGCCACCAGCTGAGTTCTCACAGTGGCATTCCTAAGGACCTGCAGCCCAGCCACAGCTCGATAGCCCCTCCTACAGGCTTCACAGTAACAGGTGCCACAGCTACAAGTACCAATAATGCATCTTCTCCCTTTACCTCCCCTAACTGAGCGTGTCTGTGTGTTTGCAGGCAGGTGGGGAACCTGGTGTTTTCTATCTTTGTTTCCTGTTTAGCATCCCTTTCCCCCTTTTCCTAAAGAAGATTTTAAAAATAACAGATGGGGACTAAAGGGGAACTCCCTTTCCCGGTTCAGCAAGCAAGCCTGCGGCGGACCTTGCTTCAGTGTTCACGCGTGCTCCTTCGCACTGGTGCTCATTCCCTCCTGGCGGGTTCTCTCTACCCCAATGGTTTCCTTAGTGGCTCAGCACAGTGACTGGCTAGAGTTGATTTTTAGCAGCAAGTCCTAGAAGTGGAAGATACCTCAGATTACCAGTGCCCTTTACTATTTCCTAGTATTCAGATCAATGCTTTCCATTCTATGACCAGGTCTTTACGGAGGTGGTTCTAGATAGAATGGTCCTATTCATTGAGTTCCTGTGTAAGCGGTAGCGGTGGTGCATAGCGGGCAGATCGAGGCTCTGCCTTAGCACCAACTGCTAGACACCACATGAGGCCAGGATTCCATCCCTAATTGTGATCATGTTCAATTAAAAAGAAAAAAATTAGTCTTTTGACCGCCTTTGTGTATGTGTGTGCCCATGTGTGTGTTTTTGTGCAGGGCAGGAAGCAGCTGTCCCGTTGTTGTTGTTGTTGTTGTTGTTGTTGTTTTATTTCTTTTTCCTAACGAGCATAAGGCTCTGACTTCTCCTTTCCCACATCTCAGAACCCTTATCAGGTTGGTCATTCCCCCTGAATTAGCGAAGTCTCCCGCGCACAGAGGGTGGTGGGCTGATGATGCGAATTGCACAAGCCCGTTCTGCTCGGTGATCCGAGAATGCAGAAAGCCGAATTCACGTCAGGGCCGTGCGGACACCACAGAAAGCTCACGTGGAGTGACTGCAGGGTTGCTGAGATTCTGAGGTCCGGTGGTTACTTTGCCTTTTTAGATGCGCATTTTGTTTCTCCATCCCTCTCTCATGGAATACGTTCACGAGATGTAATTATAAAAAGACCGTATTTTGATGTGAAAAGCAGGATAGGTCAGCTAGATTTGGAAAGATGGGATCTCTGAACTCCTTGATCCGTCTTTTACTTTTGACTTTTTCATGTTTACAGTAGTGATTCTTCGGTAAGATTTGTAAAATGTTGAAGACACTTGTAGAATCAATGTACCAGTTGTGAAGTGATGTGTAATATCTGAAGGATACACATTTTAAAGTTTCTTTCAGAGCAGAATATGGAAATTAGACATAAATTGTACCCACCCTTTGGTACTTTTAAAATAATTGAAGTAGTTAGGTTTAAGTTTGGGGAAATTTTTTTTAAAGTACCAGGATTTTAGGGTTAAAAATCATATTGTTTAGTGAGTTGGTGACTATGAAATAAATCTATGAGGTTTCTTTTTACCTGCCTTCTCCCCTGCCCCCTCCCCAAGGGTGGAACTAGATTCTAAAGGCATCTGTGCTCTGCTTTTGCTGAGAAGTTTCACTGTCCCCTGAGATACCATTGGCTATTTGTACCTGAGTCTAGTCTAATTTACATATATATATTTTAAAAGATGAGTAGAAAGAACATATCTATTAATGATGTGATATAATAATTCATTTGTCAGGGAATATTTGATCTTAATTCCTTTTCAATAGGTAAAGATTTGGATGTATTTTCCTACTTCCTATATGTATTCTCTTTATGCCATGCTAATTCTAACCAGTCCCTTCTTTTGAAAGCTTTTCTTTCTCTGCTTTTTAAAGGAATGATGGTGATCAGCAGGCATTATGCAGATACCACGTGCCTGAGATTATGGAGGGGAAATGTCACATGACTGTATGAAATCATTATATGCCCTACTTTGTATTTATTGAAGTTTTCTTTTTGTGGGCCAAAAATACATTTGTAATATATTTAGTTTTTTTTTTTTTTAATCATGATAATTGATTGGAAGATTTATTTTTTAATAGCTTTGCCTTTTTTGCAGATTGAGAAATTTCTAAATTATAAATTATGTCACAAAGCAAAATTATATTTGGTATCACCATAAATTTCTATTCTGAATGGTGAGGACAGATCATTTGAGCATCTCTCACCTGTGAACCTATGTTAGGAAGCTTTTTTATTTTAATGTACTGTAATGAAATGATGACGAGTAGTTACCTCTGCTCAAAAGTATCACTTCATTTGCTCTACTCTTTCACTTCCCATTCAGATTACCCCTAGATAACTGTCTGTTCCCAGCAATCGCTCTAGTCTCCATCGTGTACTCATCCAAGGTTGTAGCAGCGCACCGGCTATCTTATCTACCGGCCCTTCTCTGACAGCAAAGGGAAAGTCATGGGCAGTCGGTTTGAACTTCTCTGGCTCTTTGTCCCTCGTGGTAGCTGCTTAAAATTCTTCAGTTATCCAAACTGAGTTTGCAGTAAGTTGCACATTTTCTTGTTCGCAATTTTCTGTTTTATGTGCATTGAAAAGCCCTTTCCTGCTTTCTGGTAAGGAGGCATAAAATGATCAGGAATGTTGCCAGTTTCAGCTTCACACCAAAAACTTTGAGTCAGTTCATTTTTGTTTAGATGCCCACAGGGATAGCTGAAGAAGGGGCGCCCGTAGGAAGTACCAGTGTAGGTTTGAGGAATTAGAAAAAAAAAAAAAAAAAAACACAAAAAAACCCCCCAACAAATTTGTCCTTTCATTTCGTCTCCTTCAAAACCAACATCCAAGCTTGCCATTTGCTTTGCTCTTGCGGCTTCTTGTGAGTCCCTTTTCGAAAGAGAGAAGAACATCTGTGAACCCAGAGATAACCCGTTAGGTTTTTCTTTTAGCTAATGGAGAGCAATTCTAGTCTGTTAGTAGGTTTGCTGTTCATGTGTAGAGAAAGGAATGAAGTGTCTTTTACTCCAGAAATATGAAAATTTGTGTCTTTCAAATAGCACTTACGCTATCATAAGGCAATACTGGAATCAAAAACAAATTTTATGTAAGGTCCTAATTAGGTGGAAACTAGCTTTTATTCTAGTGTGAAACTCATGAGAAATGGTGGCAGAGAAGTTCACTCTGTTTCTGCAGTTCTTTGGGACCATTTATAAAGGCCAGTTAGATTGTGTTAATGTGATTTATTTACAAAGTTGCTGCAGTTCATGGATACATTCTGTACTCAGAGAATCTGAATTCCATTCTAAGGAATGATACTCACTGGCTGTGATCTTATAGCATTGAAAAAAAGATGTGTTTTCTCTCCTTTACTCTCTCTGCATAATTGTTAATATTATTTTAATTAAAGTACTTAAGACATTGTTTTTTCCTCTGTAAAAATGGCTTAGTAATTTGCACATCTGCGTAGGTTATGTAGCTAGTAAACAATTCACAATAGTAAATAGCAATTACACTTAACCCACCAAATGACAGACTATGCAATGGAAAAATTTTGTAATTATCGTCACATAGCTTATACGGTGAAGGATTTTTTTTTTCCCTCTCTAGTAACCTACCATGTGAGATAGAACTGCTTTATAAATGACTTCCTGAGCAATTTCATGCTGGCAGGCACTGCGGTGTGTCTGGTGACCCTCCACGAAAAGACTATAATTTAATGAGAAGCAAATAGTAGGTATGGAGATAAAGTTGGAAAATGTGGGGTTTTTTTTTTTTTTTCCCCTTTTCCTTAAAATTGTAGTTACCGTCTCGAGTGGCATCAGGCTAAAGAAAGCTAATACTTTATCTTTGCCAAATAATTATTTATAAGATTTATTTCTTCAACAAGCCCAGTCTCTCAACTGCAAGCTAAGAATCCTCACTTTCTGTGACTAACACTAAAGCTTTTCCTTATGAGAGCTCATTCGCAGTCCTTGATCACAACCCAGAGGCAAAGACAGTGCTTTGATTTGGAAGGAAACAGTGTCTGTGATCCATGCCCAATCTGTAAGCTTTCTTCTTATGTGAAAGAATTTATATTTCTATTGACCTGTACCATTCAGTTTTGTTTTGTTTTAAGTAGGCTCCACACCCAGTGTGGGGCTTGAACTCACAACCCTGAGATCGAGAGTCACATGCTCTACCGACTGAGCCAGTCACATGCCCCTGTACCATTCGGGGTTTTTACCAGTTGGCCCTCGACTTTTGAGTCTATGTAGGTAACTCCCACGCCATCAGCTCATGTTACTTGCCTGCAGTCCTTCCTGCGCCCTGGCATCATGGGGGTGGTGGTGGCGGTCGTAGGCTGCATCAGCAATGTTTGTGTGAGGCAATCACCTTCTCTGCAAGTTAGTTCCATAGGTGGTTGTGGATTGGTATTGCAAAAAGATGAGGATATTCATAACACTAAACTCATTATTTAATAGGTTTGGAATTCATTAAAAAATTTTTTTTAGGTATCTAGTTTTCAGATTCTTCAGCCTCTTTCGTTTTAGCCTTTTAACATTCTACTAAATTCTGTTTTTAATCTGGTATATATAGATGAATCTAATACAGTGGTCTTCTGCATGGTCAGCAGAACTCTGCAGGTGAATGAGGCGATTTCAAGGATTCCTTAGAAGAAAATGTAGTCATACTGAATAGTCTTCATCTGTATCTCTTTCATCACCAACACCTACGTCGTTCCAAGGATTTTTTCCTGATGAGAAATACACTTCTTGGGGGTGAGGTAGGAGGTGGAAATATATATGTCATAGAACATAGATTTTTTTTTTTTCCCTCTCACAATACATTGGAAATATGGAATCTTCACTGGCATTCTGTAGAAAGGTTAAACAATGACTTCCTAATATCTGGAGCCTTATGAGCTCTCCAATATCCTATTCTGGAGGGAACCAGAATCCATGTTTAGTAGATTAAAGTAACACTTTAAATGCTATCTTTTAGAAGATTTGAAATAAAATACCAGTGAAGGACCTATTTGGGTATCTTATCTGTTAAGCATTTCCCCCTGACCAGTGAGTTGGGAAAGAAAACCTAAAATACAAGTGAATAATTATGTCTCCTAATAGTCAGTGTCATTATGCAAACACCATGGGGCCGACTTGGAGAGCCTCATTTCTAAATAGCAAAAATTCTCTTTCCCTTCAGCTCTAATTTCTGTTAGCATCCCTCTCTCTGCACTGTGATACAGAGCCAATAGAGGATGGGTGGCATTTCAGAGAGAGAGCAAATTTGGTATGGCTTTCTGTACCAGAAACTAGGTTCCCACATGTTGGGAATGTTTGACTACTTTGGCAGAGTTTTGGGGGATCTAAAGTTGAGTCTGAAAAACAGTGTTGTAAGAGAAAAGCTGTCTGTTAGTAAGCTCTGTTTGGGCAGCCCAGCTCTCCTTCCCTTTTCCCTCCTGCCTGCTGGCCTCAGCGCCCCCCCCCCCCCGGTCGTCAAGTCTACACACGCACCCCTGATCTGCCCTGATCCTGGCCTAAGAGTAATAAAAGCCGCCTCTTCGATTTGGTTTGGTTTTGTTTGGTTTTTGTTTGGTTTTTTTTTTTTGAGCTGGGGACCACGGAAGTAAGCTCTGTATGCACCCAAAGTTCCCCTTGGAAAATGTTCAACATGCAGTGCTGCAAAATGCCACACCATTGCTTTTGCTTGGGGAATAGACTGATTTGCCCTGAACTGACTCCACCCTGCATCGTTAAGGCCCCGTCGGCTCCGGCACATGAGTGTGCAAGTGATGGGAAGTTGGATGCTTGTGACATTGTCTTCATCTGCTCGGAAGGGTTGAAATCAGTCCCTCTTCACAGTGATTACTCTTCTCACTGTATAGTGTTGAGTATGTCTCAGGGATTCCTTGTGGAAATTAGGGCAGTTTTTAAAGTAAGAAAATAGTTTTAAAAAGAAACTAAAGGTGACTCATGATTAAAGAGAGCGCAAGAAAGAGAAAACGTTCAGTTTCGTAGCCCACCGTGTCTTGCGTAGGACTTTTTTCCTTTCTCCTTCAGGCTCTCATCTCTGCTTCAGCAAACAGAATCCTTTCCCATCACGCACAGCTTTAAAAGTTTTATTTAAAAATTTCCTTCCCCAATGAGCTTTCAGAATACTTATTGTAGATTTTAAGAGAAAAGGTATATTAATTTATACTATTAACATCACCTCATAAATTATAAGTTTTATACTAAAGCTGTATTGAGTGTAATGAATTATGTTGCCTATGTGTTTTAATAGCTTAAAAAATTATATATGAGCTTTTTTTTTTTTTTTTTTTTTTTTTTTGACAAACTAGTGAAGCACCTTTTTACACTGGATCTCTGCCGTGTCAAGGTGTATAGCTATCCTTTGCTACCTTGCAGATATATAAAATAAAAGGCTATCCTGGGGCCTCAAAATGTAGTACACCTTTAGACCATTTATTACTGCTCATTAGAACTGTTGGGAATTGTGTTTCTTTAGTAAATGATCTGTGGTTTACACTTAAGATGGCTAGAAGCTTAGTTACAGGGTAAATAGAAATACATAGATCAAGCAAAACTCCCAACTACTGTAGCTGGAATTTGTAAACTAAGTTTTTAAGACCTCTTTTATTTCCTATGGATTTATTCTTTAATTTACAGTTTATTCTGTAAGTTGGGAAGTAAAATAGAGAAAATAATAAATCTAGATGTTCTCAGTGTCTTATTCAGGAACTTTTTATCCCTCCTCACTAAGGAATTCCCACTGTGACTTAAAAATAGAATTAAATTACTTGTGTGCATGTCTCTGTTTGTGGTTTTACACACATGCAAAAATATACATTGGGGGCACGTGTGTGAGAGAGATGAATGTGTGCTTAGGTGAAAATAGAGGAAGGTAACAGAATGTATTGTAGAAATATGATTTATTTAGATGAGGCTATCAGAGTTATTTTCTCATTGTCTCTGTAGTATAAATATACCAAATTCTTCATTATGCTTTCTTCTGTTAAAAGGCTAGCTCTGATATCATGTGCATTTTATCTTAACCTTTTGATTGACTTATATTATGCTATGTTTTTAAAATGACATGAGAAACAGGTTCTAAGACCAGCCTCTCACTTTTGAGCATAAAAATATGAGAGAGAGAGAGAGAGAGACAAACCAGACATGAGCTGTGTTTATCTACTGGGGTGATGGGACCAGATCAGTTGAAACAACTTTTCTTTATGTTAATAATACATTTCTTCTTATTCTGAGTTAGAAAATCTTATTGGTCATCTTTTCTTGGTGAAGTTAAGAAAATTACAGGCTTTTTATAAATGCCATTTTTTGAAGGGACTGCTTTGTTGGAAGAGTTGGGGGGATCATTTCACCATGCATATTTCAAAGCTGGGATGATTTCACTTATTTCTAAAAATTAAAAAAAAAAATTACTCAGTTGTGCTATTACTTATGAAGTTAGCGTGCCCCTGACCTCTGTATTTTGGTTATAAGAACAATTATGCTACCCTGGACTTTTACCTGATTCATACGGAATTAAAAAAAGATACATTCCTATATTTTGAGTTTTGTCATTTTGCTATACATTCATTACTGGAGTATCTGGTGGTCTAACATAGCCAAAACTAAAGTTGTCATTAAATGCTCCGATCACATTTATTTTTAGTATCAAAAGGTCATGTACTTTGATATATGTCAAAACAACTTCTGAGAATACACCAGAATTTGTAGTTCTCTTTGAAGCCTCATTCATCTTAGGTATGGCCAAGACCTAGGAAAGCTCCACATCGTTCCTTTTATAGCTGTATTTCTGCATCTCCCAGTTTCATTCACTCTTGCTTTATGGATTTTTTAAAAATCTGCATATTTCTTGTACATATGCATGCAAATGAAAGAAGGGAGTTTGTATTGGTGCCATTTCTCCCTTCAGTTACTGGTTAATGGGATTTGCTAGAATAAATTCCCCCTGATCGAAGGGTGAAAATAGACCCTTTTGTGTATATCTGTACAGAGATGTGTATATGGGATGTGGTGGCACTTTGCTGAATGTGAACTTGCCTTGTCAATGGAAAGATTGAAAAGTATTATGTTTATTTATACATTTGTATAAATCTATATATACACGTATGTATATGTGTGTGTATAGATAAAGCTATATACATATATTTCCCTAAAAAAATGTGTGTGTGTAATAGATAAACAGCCTTTGTTAAGCAAGATTATACGTCTATGGAAAACTCAATTATTCTGTAAGCAAGAGGAGGTGACAGTCTGGAGTCCATTATCAGTGCATACCAAGATGGAAGTCCTTTGGATTATAGTCTTGTTTATGGTTATTATTATAAGTGAATTCCTGCTAGAACTATTCTTACTTGCCAGTTCCACGATTCTTTTCACTGCCTTCTCAATCTCTCATCACACTTCATTGTATTTTTTCCCCTTTATGATGTCCTCTCTAGCCAGAAGCATTTGGCTTAAGCATAGTTCAGTAACTTCTCAGTCGTTTCTTTTAAAGATCTTTCTCTCTGAAATTTTCCAGAAGATGTCAGTTTGGGTAATATTTTGTATAGTAATTTTGAGGATTGGGCATTCACCTTTGTCTCAAAAACAAATAGAAACCAACATTCAAACAAGACTAATTTTAAAGGTTTACCTAGATAATCTGGGGACATTTTACTCACATTGGAAAAGAACGTAATTATGATTTTAGTATTGATAACAGTGTGAGGTTTATTTTCTCATTTATTGTCATCAATTTGTCATTTAAAAATGTGGTTTACTTTCTGTCTTCATCATAAATTTACCATTTTCATTTTAACGGAAAGCATACTAAGTCACACATAAGCCTCTTGAATTCTAGAACTAACTCATTTTACTCATGATGACACTGCTTCAACGAATCCTTACGTGATGACTTTTGCTGTAGTTCCTTTTGACTTTTCACGCTTGTGACATTGTGTTTTACCTTTGCTGCAGCTCTCTCGCATAAACTGGCATCCCCTATATATTGTGCCTTTAAAGCTCTTATGCACACACAGACAAAGTGTATATATACATGTCAGAGCATGTGTACATATACTTTCGTATATACTCACACAGTATGTCTCGTATATATTGTGGGAGTGAATATATAGATACTCAAAGGCAATGGAATGTTGCTTCCTAGATATATATGTATATAAATCGTGTTGATATACTGTATATACACATGTATATGTGTGAGTTTTAAATGGCAATCTTCTACATTGAGCAAAATGCTGCCCCTACTGGAATATGGTCCACTGCCATGGCCGTTGTATGTAATGATTTAAAAATACATTATCGAAGATTATTTAAAGAACATTTAAAAGTCTCATCTAAAGACATCCACACATTATTTATTTATCTTCCTTTTCCTTTTTATTGTTACATTTTGTTCTAACTGAAAGGGAGACTGTCATTTTTTAAAAATGCCATCTGTCCCATGGGAGAAAGAGAGAGAGCTGGGGATTCACTTGAGGAACCCTGTGCATTTTTCCTCCCTCCAAAATGGAGATGTACCACAAACCAGCCGGTTTATTTCAGTTATAAAGCAATCCTAACATGTCCATTAGTGTATGTCAACCACCATCTTACTAGATCAACTTAATTCACCAATCTGCCTCTTCCTTTCATTAATAAATAATGATCATTGAGATCATTTTGCCTGGGGGAAGTTAACTACTCTCTAGCTGCAGGGAAATATATCACCTAATTGTTATTCTGCCTTGTTCAAAATTCAACTTTGAGAGAAGGCAGCTCTCATGAAGCTGTCTTAAGCATGTTTTGCATTTATTTAGTGAAAGGTCTTCCCAGACGTCTTTTTTTTTTTGTTTTTTGTTTTCTTTTTAAAAGAACTCGAAGTCTGCATGCACTTGCCATAGATTTAATTCCTAGTCCCCACAGCTTCAGGTGTTTTCATTAGTGCATCAATTTGACACACTGAAAGACTATGAAGAAAAAAATGAGATTTTATTTTGTGATGAGTTGGCAGCAGATTACATTTCAAGACCTTACAGAGAAAGGAACATAGATGGACAATCCTAAATTTTAAGATGTTACCAAAAAAAACAGTGAAGGAAGAGTACCCCCCCTGAAGACCAGAATGGAGAGGTTGGGGTCTGAGTGATTTCACAGAGTAGTTTAGCTGGAACTTGATATCAGGAGCAGCCTTTAACAAAGCCTCTTGGCAGTTGTATGGTACTAACTGGAGTACTGAGGTGTAAATTGAAACCAAGTTGCAGTGGGAAATCAAGGTGAGGTGGTAGCTTCTTTGGATCCAGTAAGGGACAGACGCATTGCACAGTTTTAAAATCTCTTCTTACAAAGTAACTGCACGGTAGCAAGGACTAGCAGTTCTCAAAGCCCTTCTTTTTCAGTGTTCTCATTCACCTTGGCACACAAGTATGTTTAACAGGCCATACATTAAAAATATTTACAAAAAAAAAAAAAACCTGCTTAAAGGGAACTTACAAACCGAGAATCTTGTCTGTTTTTACATGAATAGTGGCTAGAAGCTTAGTTGTATGCACAAAAGCTAAGGGGCCACCCGTTTCTGCACAGACTATAGCAGCAAGATGAGGAGGTTGGCAGGTTTGGTTAAGAGCCCCCCAGTTGTGACGGAAAGGCGTGTCTGTGGCATCGAGTGTGGTGTTGCTTGGGGGGGGGACCACATTTTGGGAGGCGATGGGCTGTTGGTTTGTAATTTCCCTTTAAACATGAAGAGATGGCTCACATTTTCCATATATATCTCAATGAATGTACTGTATTACTGTTTTAAAAATTTGATGAAATAATAATGGATTGGTCTCCTTTTGTTATCTGGTCCTTGTTTAATTTGTTTAAGGGTTTTTGTATACAAAAGTTTACATTTTTATGTATATTTTTCTTGTGTAAAAACTGATGTAATATGTGTATAAAACACTGTATGTATTATCTGTATATAGTGTGACAAAATGATTTTTCTTTCTTTCTTTTGGATGTATTAATAAATCTTGCTGTGAAGTAGTCTTGTTTTGGGGATAATTTCCTCTGCCTGGATATAGATCAAAGTTGCAAATCCATTTCCCCCTTTTGTCACTTAAATAGAGTAATTTTAAAAAATAGATCTTACATTTTATTAAGAACTCTAGGGAGATATATTCATGGTTCTTTATGGTGAGACCAACAACAATATTTGTAGTAGCTATGGATCGATTAAATGCTAGGTGAGCTTAATGTGGTATCTAGAACCTTGAAATCCAACCAGAATTTGCATTTGAAATTGTTAGATGTCATAATGGAGGTCTTACAAGCCATTTTCTATTTGATTTAATCAGAAGCTGCTTCTCTTTTCATTTTCATAGCTTCACAAGTATAAGAAGAACTTCATGCTGTATAACCGAAAGTTTAAAAAAAGAAAAAAAAAAAAACACCTCAAAGAAATGTTCTTTTCCTTTAAAGCATTGCCAAGTGTCTTCCTTGTATCTCCTTGGAATTGAATTGTTACTGTATTTTTTAATATGCAGATTGGAAGTTTTCATTTCCTGTGCTGTCTTGTTGCCAAAGGATTTTGTAGTATGCATGGAGGCTAGGATAAAATTCATAAAGAAGAGTTAGTAATCTAATCACACATTCCTTTTGTTAGAGATTTACTATTCATTTTTTGTGGAGCATTTAGACTGGTTTTGCCTCTCGAAAAGAAGTTAACATTTTGAGACTAGAAGCAGATGCCTACTCACAGTCCTAGTAAAACGGCCTGTGGTGACAACTGCCTCCATCCCCCGGCTCAGCTTCTGAAATCGACAATGTATGAAGAATATAGTTGATTTAAACTCTTGTTCATGTTTATTAAGGATGCTCCTTTTCTAAATATCTGCACAAATCACAAACTTTTGAGATTGTGCTGGCCCAGTTCCCGATTTTTTTGGAGGGGTGGAGGTGGGGAGCGAGAGAGAATCTGAAGGAGGCTCCACCCCCAGCATGGAGCCCCATGTGGGGCTCCATCTCCCCACCCTGAGATCATAACCTGAGCTGAAATCAAGAGTCAGGCGCTTAACCAACTGAGCCCCCCGCCCAGGCACCCCACTTGATTGATTAAAGAGACTAGCTTATGGGTACAACGTTTGGGTTGAGGCCACATCTTTAAGAGCTTGATGTTGAGAGCCTGTGGTCACCAAGTGAAAGCAAAAAATAGAGTTTAGAAGAGAATCTATTTTCTTTACTCGTTGTTGGTATGTCTTCACCTCCTTGTTCTTTCCTCTGTTTCATTATATATATATATAATTTTTTTTAAGTAAGCTCCATGCCCAACATAGGAATTGAACTCATGATCAAGAGTTGCATGCTTTACTGACTGAGTCAGCCGGCGCCCCATCAACAATAATTCTTGGGCGGGGGGGGAGCTTATATTATTTAAAAATCTGCTTGGGCGCCTGGGTGGCTCAGCTGGTTAAGCGACTGCCTTCGGCTCAGGTCATGATCCTGGAGTCCCTGGATCGAGTCCCGCATCGGGCTCCCTGCTCGGCAGGGAGTCTGCTTCTCCCTCTGACCCTCCTCCCTCTCATGCTCTCTGTCTCTCATTCTCTCTCTCTCAAATAAATAAATAAATCTTTAAAAATCTGCTTACCTGCATTAATTTGTACCTTTCCGCAATGTGTGGATCTATCTGAATGTTAAGGTGGTATATTTTGTTCCTTTCCCTTAACTGGCTTCCTGGAAAATTCTTTAACTGACATGTTGTGACTGTAGTCAGTTATTTTTCCTCCTTGAAATCTCTGTGATGGAGAGATGTCTACTGCTTAGCGCTCCACTTTCAGTCAAGCCCATGGTAGCGTGTGAGCGCTGTTTCTGTTCTAGGATCTTGCCAATCTTCTTTCAGGTCTTCCGTTCGTTTTCATATTCACTTATTTATATATTTTTGAGCACTTGGTGTTAGAGACAGTGGGACACCTGAAAATGAATCACACCTGGATTCTACACCCGAAGGCTTTGCCATGTAGTGGAAGAGAGAAGATGCGTCATTATACAAACAAGGTAGAAATTGCCAAGTGCTTGGAAGAGTGATAAAATGCTTTGTAAGTTCATGTCAGAAAGAGATGATTTCCAACCAAAGGAGAGAAAAATGTGTAGAGCATGGTGCCTGTGCACATTCAAGGACAGGCAATGTTGGGACATTGAGAAATGGAGAGTGTTCCAGATGGAGGAGCAGTGTAAGCGGTTTGTGGGAGAGCAGGTTGCAGCTGAACTTGACAGGTGTGAAATGCATGAAGGAGAGTGGTAAGGAATGGAGGGGAGAAGCCAATGGCTATTGCCTAGGGAGCACGGAAGGCAGAACAGGCAGGGGCACAAGACGGGTGGCCAGCTGTGATTCGGGAAGACTCGTGGCGGAGAGGTGAGGAATGGTTAGGCTACTTGATGAAGCAGAAGCTAGTCGTGGCAGTAAAAATATAAAGGAGGGAGGAATTCGAAGACTCGGAAACAGACTGATGAGATGGTGGGGCAATGGAGCAGGGACGATCGAAAGAGGCTTCACCCAGGCTTCTGGAAGAGCGCTGCTGGCAGTGGCAGAAGTGGGCGGCACTGCTCAAGACCAAGGGTTTTGAGAGAGCCAATGAGTTTATACATATATATATATATATATATATTTTTTTTTTTTTTTTTTTTTAGGGAGAGAGAGTGGGGAGGGCAAGAGAAGCTCAAGCAGGCCTCGCGCCCAGCGTGGAGCCCAACCTCACAGCCCTGAGATCACGACCTGCGCCGAAGTCAAGAGTTGGACCCTCGACCGACTGAGCCCCTCAGGCGCCCTGAGCCAGTGAGTTTTAGATTTATGAGGTCAGAGTTGGAAGCAGGGGCACCCAGTGGGCATGGGCAACCAGCAGTGCAGTTAGGGCTCAGAAGAGAGGCTCAAGCTGGAGATAGAGATTCTGCTATGGGCATAGAGTTCCTTGTGGAAGCGAGATGTAAATGATCAAGGAAGAAAGTGAAGGACAGGTTTTGGAGAGCAGCTCTATGCCATCTATTACTGCATTTTATTTACGGCCCAGAAAGAGCTCAAACACTTTCCCTAGAGTTTCCCACCCAGGGAACATGGAGCTGGTATTCACAGGCTAGCTGGCTGACTCGCCTCCTTCCCATTCCCCTGGGAGCCATGGTATTGAGGAACATCAGCCCCACCCCCCGATCCCAGCCTGCGGGTGTGCACTGACCCCCACACTCCATTTGAACCATTGACTTCTCGTTTGCCTCCCCGTCCAGACAGTATGCTCCAGTGTCTACCTTGTTAGCTCTTGAAACGCCAGCACCAATCTCATAGTACATGTTACTGAATGAAGTCAGTAATCTCAGGACGTTTGTGAATAGAAGGAATGCAGATTTCAGGAGATTTAGAGCATCTGGTGAGAGGCAGTGCTGTGACTGGTTACGGCTGTGGACTTTGGACAAGACTTCCTTGGTTCTAACATTGCTCCATTATTTAAGAACTGTGTGCTCTCAGGTAAGTCACTTACCCCCTCCCTGCTTCAGTTTCCTTCTCCGTAAAATGCATCCGGAGGATGACTGGACACAGCCCGTGGAGAGCACTGAGAATAGTCCCTGGCACTTACTAAGCACTTGGTAAATTTTAGTTATGCTCATTTTATAACTAGAGAAAATGATTGAAGATACAAACAACATAGGCCCCTTCCTAAAATAAGTGTCTAGGGGAAAACGAATAAATGAACAAAGATTAGGGGGAGGGTGGGGATAGATAAGGAGCTTAGGCAAGAAGTTTCTGATGAGGGAGTGCTGATTTTTATAATACAGGAGGACCTAAATAACCAACAGAGAGGTTTACTTTTACTCAATCACATTCCAAAATATTCTAGGATGTAATCAGTTACTAAAATCCAGTTAACTGAAATACAACTTTGCCTTCTGCTTTGTAACTTTAAAAAATTCTCCTGTTTCTGGGACGCCTGGATGGCTCAGATGGTTAAGTGTCTGCCTTCGGCTCAGGTCGTGATCTCCAGGTCCTGGGATTGAGGCTCAGGTTGAGCCCCATGTTGGGCTCCCTGCTCAGCAGGGAGTCTTCTTCTCCCTCTGCCTCTCCCCCCTGCTTGTGCTCTCTCTCTGTCTCTTTCTCTCTCTTAAATGAATAAATAAAATCTTAAAAAAAAAAGAAACACTTGGGGGAAAAACTCTCCTATGTTTCATCTTTACATAGTGAAGCATTTAATGGGACAAAATGTATCATTGTATCCTGACTTGGAGAATATGTGTTGGGTTAAAAAGTATCTAAGAAAATAAAAGTATAAAGAATTAGTAGGGGATGCCTGGGTGGCTCAGTGGGTTAAGTGTCTGCCTTCTGCTCAGGTCATGATCCCAGGGTCCTGGGATTGAGTCCCATGTCAGGCTCCCTGCTCAGCGAGGAGTCTGCTTCTCCCTTTCCCTCTCCCTCTTCCTCTCCCTCTGCTTGCGCTCTCTCTCTCTCAAATAAATAAATAAAATCTTAAAAAAAAAAATTAGAAGTTCATTTATCAAAAACTGTGCATGTTCCCTGCTTAACTAAAAAATTGATATCAAATTTAAAGAGCTAGACCATATACCACCTTCACGGACGTAGAGGCCAAACATGGTGCCCATGGAACTTAGCCTCTTAACCATGGATATTTCTTTAAGACTAAAATCTTGCCTCTACTTTCTTTTCCCTTCAACTGCTGTCGTTTCTTTTTACTGCTGAACATTATACTTGCTCTTTCCACAATTACTCCTTGTTCCACTGCAATTTAGCTTTCACCTTGTCATTTTCCGGAAGCCATCCTTGCCGAGGCCACCAGTGACCTTTGCTGTCCTTCTCTCTAACCTCTCCGAAACAGTCAGCACTGACAACCTGCCATTGTCCCGTTCTCCACTTAATTCTCACATGTCTTTTCTGGGTTCTTTGTTAGTTCCAACTCTCTTCTCCCTCAGTTTGAACATGTCTCAAAACCATTCTTCAGGCTTTCCTGTTCTTCTTCCTCTGCACACAAGCTCCCATTGCCAGATCCTTCTACTCCCATGGTTTAAACACTGACTCCCTGGAGATGAACTCCAAACCTATGTCTGTGGCTCTGATGCCCTCAAACTTCAGCCTCACATCTCCCACTGCTTCCTGAAGACCTCCACCTTCATAGTTGACCACCATTATGAATTTAATTTGTCTAAATCCAAACTTATCTTTCCTTTTTTCTGAAGTTTTTATTTAAATTTCAGTTGGTTAACATAGAGGGTAATATTAGTTTCAGGTGTAAATATAGTGATTCAACACTTCCATACATCACCCGTGCTCATCACAAGTGCCCTCCTTCATCCCCATCACCTATTTCACCTAACCCTCCCCTCCCCCCTTTCTGGTAACCATCAGTTTGTTCTCTGTAGTTAAGAGTCTGTTTCTTGGTTTGCCTCTCTCTCTCTTTCTTTTTTTTTCACCTTTGCTTGCTTGTTTTGTTTCTTAAATTCCACGTATGAGTGAAATTATATGGTGTTTGTCTTTCTCTGACTGATTTATTTCACTTAGCATAATAACTCTCTAGCTCCATCCATGTTCTTGCAAATGGAAAGATTTCATTCTTTTTTATGGCTGAGTGATATTCCATTTATATATATATACCACATCTTCTTTATCCACTCATCAGTCGATGGACACTTGGGCTGTTCCTATAATTTGACTATTGTAGATAATGCTGTGGGACTCAGGACTCAGATCATGATCTGAGCCGAAGGCAGACGCTCAACTGACTGAGCCACCCAGGTGTCCCTCATCTTTCCCTATTAAGCCAGTTCTCACCTTGAATTTTTGCCCTGTTCATTCGTTCACTTAGTCATTCAGCAAACATAAAGACTCCAAGTTGCCCACACTAGAATCTCCAGTCATCTTGATTTCTCTCAGTGTCTCCCAGCTTTCCATCACTTGGTGACTAAACTAGCATAGTAGTTTCCCAGCTGGTATCTTCTCCTCCCTCCCATCGGCCCTTTACATACACCCTGCCAGACTGATCTTCCCAGGACACTCCACAATTGGCCAGGACTAATTTATGATTTCAGATCTGAACCTCCTTCAATCTCCTGCCATCCCGCATTGGAAGGTCCCAACATGGGTTGATTTTCAACGCTCCTCATAATATTTTTTATAACGTGCTTGGACCAAATTTTGTTGTGGGATCATCAATAGCAAATGTATTTCCCTCCACAGCCCCTCTTCCAGCCAAACTTCTTTGCACACACTTCTGTGCACACCAACACCCCTGTGTAGACCGTCTCTTTGCTCAATAAGTTGTTGCTCATTACGATGCCCATGGAAGCTAAATAATATGTCTGATTTCTTTGGGTAGGGGGAAAACAAGGAACCTTCAAATATATCTTTATATTTAAAATTGGTGATCTTGTTCTAACAGTAATTTGTCGCAGCATATGCTAGACTGTCAGCATTTCACTTATCCATGTCCTATCTCCCTCAAACTATGTGCAGAGTCCGGTGCCTGGGTGACTCAGTTGGTTAAGCGTCTGTGTTCTTTGGCTCAGGTCATCCCGGGGTCCTGGGATCGAGCCCCGCATCGGGCTCCCTGCTCCGCGGGAAGCCTGCTTCTCCCTCTCCCACTCCCCCTGCTTGTGTTCCCTCTCTCACTGTGTCTCTCTCTCTCTGTCAAATAAATAAATAAAATCTTAAAAAAAAAAAAAAATAAAGTATAACATCTTCGGGGCGCCTGGCTGGCTCAGTCAGCGGAGCATGCAACTCTTGGTCTCAGGGTCGTGAGTTCAAGCTCCATGTTAGGCATGGAGCGTGCTTTAAATAAATAAATAAATAAATAAATAAATAAATAAATAAATAAATAAATAAATAAAGTATAACATCTTTTTCCATTCCTGGGTCTTACCTACAACATTTCTTTCTGAAAATAGTAAGAAACTTGGGACTGGTATTTGTATTATTATCATTTGTTTCTCTTATCGTACTTCTGTTTAATTAATAGACTCCTTGACAAAATAAATTTATTCCTGAAAAGTTGGCAGTAAATCTGATCTATATTAATTAATCATATTTTCTTGTTGACATAAATTACCAAATTGGAGATGCTCTCCTTTGGGAAGTATTTTGGGTCTAAGACTAAATAAAAACCTTGCTAGAAAACACAATGAGGGCGCCTGGGTGGCTCAGTTGGTTAAGCGACTGCCTTCGGCTCAGGTCATGATCCTGGAGTCCCAGGATCGAGTCCCGCATCGGGCTCCCTGCTCGGTGAGGAGCCTGCTTCTCCCTCTGACCCTCCCCCCTCTCATGCTCTCTCTCTCTATCTCATTCTCTCTCTCAAATAAATAAATAAAATCTTTAAAAAAAATTAAAAAAAAAAAAGAAAACACAATGAAACATTAAAATCACATACAGGCGTACCATGGAGATATTCCCGGTTCAGTTCCAGACGACTGCAATAAAGTGAATATTGCAATTAAATGAGTCAAGTGTATTTTTTGGCTTCCCAGTGCATATAAAGGTTATGTTTATACTATAGTGAAATCTATTAAGTGTGCGATAGCCTTATGTCTAAGAAGACAATGTACAGACCTTAATTAAAATATACTTTATTGCTAAAAAAAAAACAACGCTAACCATCTTCTGAGCTTTCAGTGAGTCGTAATCTTTTTGCTGGCAGAGGGTCTTGCCTTGATGTTCATGGCTGCTGACTGATCAGGGTGGTGGTTGCTGAAGCTGGGGGTGGCTATGGCAATTTCTTAAAATAAGACAACAGTGAAGTTTGCCACATCGACGGAGTCTTTCACACATGATTTCTCTGTAGCGTGTGAGGCTGCTTCATAGCATTTTACTCACAGTAGAACTTCTTTCGAAATTGGAGTCCGTCCTCTCAAACCCTGCTGCTGCTTTACCAAGGGAGTTTCTGTACTATTCTAAATCCTCTGTGGTCATTGCAGCAATCTTCACAGCCTCTTCACCAGGAGTAGATTCTGTCTCCGAGGGCGCCTGGGTGGCTCAGTCGGTTAGGCGACTGCCTTCGGCTCAGGTCATGATCCTGGAGTCCCGGGATCGAGTCCCGCATCGGGCTCCCTGCTCGGCGGGGAGTCTGCTTCTCCCTCTCCCACTCCCTGTTTGTGTTCCCTCTCTCGCTGTGTCTCTCTCTGTCAAATAAATAAAATCTAAAAAAAAAAAACATAAAGGGGCGCCTGGGTGGCTCAGTCGTTAAGCGTCTGCCTTCGGCTCAGGTCATGATCCCAGGGTCCTGGGATCAAGCCTCAAATCGGGCTCCCTGCTCGGGGGGAAGCCTGCTTCTCCCTCTCCCACTCCCCCTGCTTGTGTTCCCCCTCTTGCTGTCTCTCTCTGTCAAATAAAAAAATAAAATCTTTAAAAAAAAAAAAAGATTCTGTCTCCGGAAACCACTTTCTTTGCTGAGCACACAAACAGCACTGTGTGGAGGGAGTGCTCAGGGGTCCGAGCTTCTCCAAACTAGAAGTTTAACCTTGGGAAAATAAACTCAGCCTCAGTGTCCCCGTCCATAGACAGAGAACTCGGCTAGATGAGTGGTTGCTAAACTTTGCTCTGTGAGGTCCTCGAGGCCCCTCAGAGTGGGGGGTGCAACAGCAAACTGGAGTGGGACGGACAGTCCAGGCTCTGTGCTCCCCCTCCTTTTTTCATGGGCTTTTGTGTGACCAGTGAGTTCTGGAGCTAGAAATTTTAAATGTCTGAAAATCTTCAGATTATACAATCTCCGAGATTCCTTCCAGATCTGAAATTCTAAGAACTTTTATTTTTTGTTTTGAAAATAATGTCTTTCCTATGAAGTACAGATATGCTGAGCTAACTGTTTTGGATTCCTTTTTAAAAAATCATACTTTTCCCTCTTTATGCCACCAGATTCTAGCTTTGTAGGGTCTTGAAGATTAGGAAGATCCAAATTCTAACCAAGTCTGTTGAGTCTGGTAATTAGGGATCATCAGGCCCTGATGGAAACTCTTCAAATGCATGTTCATGTACCGTAATATGATAGTATTCTCGAAGGATTTTGTTATTTTGTTGGTTAGCCTTGAAAAATTCCTTGTTCTGAAAAGCTTAAACCCTTCTGCTTTTGGTTTTGTTGATCTAAAGTAGTGTTTCTGGATCCCTGTGCTGGGGATGCTATGGCCTCCCCTGTTACGTTGTGTCCAGTGGGTTTTCCCTTAGCTCGTTAGGCAGATCCCACCTCATCAAACCAATCCAGCCGCTGTGAGCCCTTTCCCTTGCTGCCTAATCAGTGCCCCGGCTTCCTCATCAGAGCCCTTTTGGCTCTTTTTACTGATGTCTGCATCCCTCTCTTTCCTAATCTTTCCCAAGAGACTCTTTAAACCCACGATGGTGCAGGGGAATCGCTCCACCTGACACCCCGGCGACCCGGGTACGTTTCCACGTAGGCCTCACAGTTGTCCCGGAACACGAGAGCCGAGTGCAGAGATGCTATAGGGTCATTCCCCACTTGCCTCCTGGTCTTCCCAGGAAGTCATCATGCGAGTTTCTCGCTACCTCCTGGCTTCGCAGGAGGTGTGAGGTCTTGTCCCCACCTTTTGAGCTGCAGGCTAGGTTACTGGCTCCTCAGCAAAAAAAAGTCCAGCCATCCATGCTGTAGGTTCTCTGGCCCCTTCTGTCTTGGTATTGCCTTGCGGGACAAAGGACATAGGGGTGCTGGCAACTGTGCTCATTTTTCTTTTGCTGTCTATATAAACCAACAAACTGAATCTAACGGGACTGCTCCTTTCTCTACTGGCCACCTCGGTTGGCCTTGCTTGACACATGGCAGCTACCTCTGTGGACACCTTGTATCTGTCCTTGCTTAGTCGCTCAGTTCTTTCCCAAATATGCTGTAGAAGAATTTAAAAAGCACAAATGTGCTGTGGCACAAACTAGATTGGAGAATGTTTTTTTCCGGATTGCATTTTAAAGGCACCTTCTCTGCTGGGGCAATTCCCACTTGTTGGAATAGCAATGTATGCATCATTTCTAAACAGTGTTTCCTTTGGAGCAAACTTATAATCCATTCACTTGTTGGCGTTGGGAAGATGTTTGGGTTAGTTTTAGTGCCATTAAGAATGTTTGTTGGAGTAATAGCCTTAAAGCCCAAGTTCATCAATTATTCAAGGACTAATTATCTGCTCTGTTTATTACCCAAGCTCCTGAGGTCTCCCTACTCTTCCTCCGGCTGTTTGCCTTGTAAGCATTTCGTGCTGTAAAAGCACATGCGCCACAGTGTGGGTAGGGGAAGAAGGACCTTCAGTTAGTTCTGATACTTCAAGAGCTGTAATTGAAGAATTAAGGGGAGGATATTTTTTTTTTAAAGATTTTATTTATGTATTTATTTAGAGAGTGTGCGAGTGGGGGGAGGGGCAGGGGGAGAAGGAGGAAGAGAATCTCCAACAGGCTCTGCACTGAGCGTGGAGCAGGATGCAGGGCTCTATCCCATGACCCTGAGATCATGACCTGATTGGAAACCAAGCTGGATGCTCGACTGAGCCGCCCAGGCACCTCGGGAAGAGGCTTTTTAAGTGGGCTGTGGGCCTTAGTTATTAGTAGTCCCAAAGCTGCCCCTGATATTCTTTTTCTCGTAGCCTGTGCACAATATTCTTTTTTTTTTTTAAGATTTATTTATTTATTTATTAGAGAGAGAGAGCATGAGAGGGGGGAAGGGCAGAGGGAGAAGCAGACTCCCCGCCGAGCAAGGAGCCCGATGTGGGACTCGATCCCGGGACTCCGGGATCATGACCTGAGCTGAAGGCAGTCGCTTAACCAACTGAGCCACCCAGGCGCCCTATTCTTTTTTTTTTTTTTTAAAGATTTTATTTACTTGAGAGAGAGCAGAGAGAGAGCACACGAGTTGTGGGAGGGGAATGGCAGAGGGAGAGGGAGAAGTAGACTCCCCGCTGAGTGGGGAGCCCGACGGAGGGCTTGATCCCAGGACCCTAGGATCATGACCTGAGCTGAAGGCAGACACTTGATGGACTGAGGCACCCAGCTGCCCCTTTGCACAATATTCTTGAAGACTCCTTTTGAAGTGTAGAATATCAGAAGTGGAAGGGTAATTTAGACTAACTCCTTAATATAGGAACCACTCTTCACTACACTTAAAAGATGTCTTCCACCTTTACTCCTTCTCAGGTAACCCATCCTATTATTGTACATCTCTCATAAGACAGTTTCATACGTAGTTGAACCCTATACATTCCAGCCATTGGTGTGTCTTCTGTACTTGGGGGACACGCCTATCAAGTTTTCATTTTCTCCCCCACAATAAATATATGGGTTCTGCCACTAACCTCTTTAGGGACCTTGTTTAGCAAAAGTCCTAACTTCCTTGGTCTTCTATTTCCTTCTCTATGAAAGAAAGAAGTTGAATGATAGTAGTTTAAAGTAGCTTCCAATTCAGAAAGTCTAGGATATTCTGATTTTAGTAGTGAAAGTCAATATTTTCATTTATTGATTCCTAGTCGTTCTTAAAAATGGAATCATAGGGGTGGGAGGATGGGTTAGCCTGGTGATGGGTATTGAGGAGGGCACATTCTGCATGGAGCACTGGGTGTTATGCACAAACAATAAATCATGGAACACTTCATCTAAAACTAATGATGTAATGTATGGGGATTAACATAAGAATAAAAAAATTAAAAAAAAATAAAAATAAAACAAATGATGTTAACAAGAAAAAAAAATGGAATCATAAATAGTAGGTCTCAAACATGATTTATGATCACTAAATTCAAGCGTACCCTTAATGTTGCCTAACAAACAAGTATTCCCTTTACTCTTCTCCCTTTCCTAAGAGGCCAAGTTCATACTTTCTCCTCTGTCCTTGAACCCCACCTCATACTTCATCCTCACCTTGAGCAGATATCCTTGCTTCCTGTTTCACTAAGAAAAGTAAAGTAATCAAAGATAAGTCCTACACTCTCCCGTGACACTTCCCCTCACTGGTAGATGTCTCTGTTCCCATTTACTTCCCCTTCTTTCTTGGTACTGTAGACGATGGGTCTGTGCTCTCAGCAAGGACCTCCCCCTCCATTTGGGCTTGGATCCATCCCCTTTCATTTACCCAGAGACATTGCTCCAGTAACTTACCCTTCTCTTCCCTATTGTTTCCTCATCTACTGGATCATTTCCACTTATACACAAACATGCTGTATGTTTCACATCTTAAAAGAAAAAAAAAAAGCCAAAGAGGCTCTCTTGCTTCCTCATCTCTAGTTATTAATCCATTTTTCTTCTATCCCTTGGAGCAGATCTTGAAAGAATCATATGTCCTTGAAGTCTCCAGTTTCTCTTCTCCCATTCTCTGTCGAAGCTACTCCTGTGAGACCCTCACCACTGATTCCTGCCCCCACGGGCCACAGAACTGTCCTTTCAAGGTCGTTGGCACCTCTGTGTTGCTAAATCAGCCCTTGCTCCTTACTTTACTTAGCCTAGCATAGTACTAGACACAGTTGACCACGCCCTCCATCTTACAGCTCTTTTTACATTTATCTCTACTTACATTTAGGACACTAGATTCTCTTGGGCTTTTTTCCTCACTTGGTGCTTCTGTCTCTCTCTGGATTCTCCTCTTCTCCCTGCTCCTATAACACGGGGTGCCCCAGGGCTCAGACCTTGCAGCTCTTCTCTCCACACTCACAATCTGGTGACCTCTCCAGTCTCTTGGCTTTAAGTTCCATCTATTTGATAGCTCCTGATTTATATCTGGTAAAAAAAACAAGACAACAGGCCCCAAATGGAGTTGCTTATGCTAAGCCCATATCACCAAAGTGAGATTTACTTTAATTACAGTTTTGGCTCTCTCAGAAATGGGATCTTAAACCAATTAGGAGTTGCCTGATCAGTACGAGTTAGGTCATCTGCCTGCTAGGTCCCTTCTCTTCCCTATAAGGAAAGTAACTTTCTAATAACCAATTCACTGTTTTGCCTAGTATAACTTCCTTGTTCCTGCCTCCTTATGCCTATAAAATCTTTCATTTTGTACAGCTCCTTGGAGCTCCTTTCTACCTGCTAGATTGGATGCTGCCCAATTCATGAGTCATTGAATAAAGCCAGTAAGATCTTTAAGATTTATTCGGTTGGATTTTGTTTTTTAACATCTCTATCCAGTACCTTTCTTCTGATTTCCAGACATATATACCTGTGTTTTTGACACCTGCATTTGATTGTCCAAGAGGTTTTCAAATTCAGTATTCAAAACTGAGCTTCTGTTGTCTGCCCCATAGGACCCTCCAACAGTCTTCCTCATTGTCCAATTACTCCCACCTAATGCCTTGGTATCATCCTTACTCCCCTCTTCCTCTTATCCCCTACGTCTAGTTCATGGGCAAATCCTGAGGGCTCTGCTCTCACAATATACTCTGGCCACTAAGAGTGGTTCGTTTGACTCGCCATCTCCACTGGTTACTACACTGGTCCAAGCCACCGCCTTCACTTGCCCATGCTTTTGTCCTTGTCCCACTTCAGTCTATTCTCAACAGAGCAACCAGAGTGATTCTATTTAGACCCTCTGTGGGATCCTGTAAGTCCTCTGCTCAGAAACCTGTGTGGCTGCTCGTCTTAGGCTGATGCAAGGCCCTACTGGTCTGGCCAACACCTTGACCTTGTACCCTCCCTCAGCCCCCTCCACCCTGGCCATGCTGGGTTCTCTGGTACTTCTTGAATGTGGGCCATGCTCCTGCCTTAGGGTCTTTGTAATAAATCTCTTTTTGACTTGGAACCCTTTTTCCACAGATACCTAGATATAGCTCATCCCTGTACCTACTTCAGGTCTTTACTCAAATGGCACCTTCTTGTGAGACTTTCCCAGACAATCTTACCTAAAATTTCAATCTCCCTCAACACTTGCTACTTTTTCCCTGCCTAGATTTTTTTCTCCTTACCACTTGTCACTACTAATATACTATGTATTTTACTAATTTATTTCTTAACGTCTGTCTCCTTCATTGGAATGTAAGTTCCAGAGACCGGGGATTTTGGTCTGTCTTGTGCCTACAACTGCACCTAAAACAGTGTCTGACACATAGTAAGTATTCATTCATTGAGGGAACAAATGAATGATTTGTCATTGCTCCCTATAGGCTATGGAGACTGGTTATAATTTATACTTATCTATACAAAACATTATTTAACGGTATTATAAAGTGCCACATGCTCGCATAGAAGAATTAGAAAATGTGGTTAAGCAAAATGTAATGCCTTCATTCATAAATAACCTCTGTGACATTTTAGTGTGTATTCTCCTAGACTTTTCTCTCTGTAAAACTATACTTACAGATTAAAAAAAAATAGGATTCTACTATACATATGGTTTTCTAGCCTGCCTTTTAATTATTTAACATATGGTAAAAGTCTTCCAGTGTCGATAAATCTGCATCTCCATTATCATTTTTAAATGGCTGCATAATAATTCATTGTGTGGATGTACTGCAGTTTATTTAACTAATCCTCTTTCTGGACAATTACCCTATACATATCGGTTCTGAATTGATATAAAGGTGTTGGCAGATTTGAACAGCAAGAGATCTAGGACAAGCAAGCCAGAACAGCTGTCTTCAATTATTTAAAGAATAAGGATGACAAGCGGTTTGTGTAGTTCTGGAACTAGGACTTGGATTACTGGATTAACTTTATTTTTAAAAAATTTTTTATTTTTTAATTAATTTTTTTTTTTTTTTAGTGGTTGAATTTTAAATGAAGGTAAATTTCAGCTTGATAGAAACAACGTTTTAAGACTTCTTAAAAATGGGGCGCCTGGGTGGCTCAGTTGGTTGGGCGACTGCCTTCGGCTCAGGTCATGATCCTGGAGTCCCGGGATCGAGTCCCGCATCGGGCTCCCTGCTTGGTGGGGAGTCTGCTTCTCCCTCTGACCTTCCCCCCTCTCATGTGCTCTCTCTCACTTTCTCAAATAAATGAACAAATAAAATCTTAAAAAAAAAAAAAAACCAACAAAACAAAAACAAAGACTTCTTAAAAATGGAAAAGACTGTCTTCTTGAGCTAGTAAACCCTTTGTGGAAGTTTCAAGGACAGGCTGGCTGTCCTGGTTTCCGAAATAATTCCTGCTTTGAAGGGAGTTGGGAGTCAACAGTCCTCCAGTTCTGTGACTTCCATAAGCAGAATCTGTAGAGGAGTCAAGAGTGAGCCTCTTGCGCTGGTTTATGGGGCTAAACGCAGTGGTTTCAGGGCTCCTCCTGTCTCCAGGCAAAGGCAGGACAACCCAGTTCCAAAATTCATCTTTCCGTGCATAGCCTGGGAGCTAAGAGTGAGAAATCCAATAGGGGTTAAGGGTTTAGAAGAGTTTTTCTTTTTCTTAGAATTCTTTTTTTTTTTTTTTAAGATTTTATTTATTTAACAGAGAGAGACATAGCAAGAGCAGGAACACAAGCAGGGGGAGTGGGAGAGGGAGAAGCAGGCTTCCCGCAGAGCGGGAAGCCCGATGTGGGACTCGATCCCAGGACCCTGGGATCATGACCTGAGCTGAAGGCAGACGCTTAATGACTGAGCCACCCAGGCACCCTCTTTTTCTTGGAATTCTTTTATGTCCTGCTAACTTCACTTTCCATTTAAAGATTTATTCATTTATTCTAGAAGTGAGGGTGGGTAGGGACAGAGGGAGAGAGAGAGAGAGAGAGAGAATCTCAAGCAGACGCCCCACTGAGCACAGAGCCTGACACGGGGCTTGATCTCACAGCCCTGAGATCATGACTTGAGCCAAAACCAAGAGTTGGCCGCTCAACCGACTGAGCCACCCAGGCACCCCACTTCACCTTCCATTTTTATCTTTTTTAATCTTTATCCTTTAAATATTTTTTTCCTTTCCCTCTTTGACTTCATTTTTGATACTAAATGATACTAAATGCAAGCCACGGGGTTGGTGAGTTTGGCCACAGGGTCCAGGATGGATGGTGAGGGGTCAAGGACAAGCAAGCAGCTGAGGAACCCTGGGGCCTCTCGCTTGCCCTGCCTCTCACTCATCAGAATCGGCCTCCCCAGCTTCCCACTGTGCTGGCTACACTCCCTGTGGGAAGGCTCCTTATTGCAAATGCACTTCTTCCTCTCTTGCAATCGTGCCCCTTCCTGTTTTTGATAAGTAGACCTCAAAAGACTAGACATTTCTAGTCTCCATTTCTCAGTCTGCAAGACCCCTTGGTGGACTTCTCACTAGAAAAGAATAGAGTAGAATGAGAATAATCTTCCTCAGTGTCGGCTGCTTGTGGTATGCCTATCTAGGCAATCCAGAGCCACTTGCGGGGGAACCTGGAGCTGTATCGTCCTAACCTGGTAGCCACTGGTCACACGGGGCTACCGAGCCCTTGAAACCTGCCCAGTTGGAATTGAGATGTGCCGGGAGTCCAAAATACATACCACATTTTGAATGCTGAGTACGAAGAAAAGAATGCTGGACATCTCATAAATAAATTCTCCTCTTAGTTACATATTGAAATGGTATTTTGAATTATTGGGTTAAATAAAAATATATTGTTAAAATTAATTTTATCTACTTCTTTTTACCTTTTTAATGTAGCTACCAGAAAATTTAAAGTCACGTATGTGGCTTGCATTTTTGCAGCAGTCGACACATCTACTGAACAGAGCCACTCTAGACCTTTGCTACTTGAAGGTGGTCCCAGTCCTAGCAGCATCAGTGTTTCCTGAGAGCTTGTTAGAAATGCAGAATCTCAGAGCTTACTCCAGACCTAAGACTAGTAAGGCTCTGCATTTTATTCAGGTCCACGGGTGATTCAGGTGCACATTCAAGTCTGAGAAGCACCTCCCCCAGGCTTTCCTGTAGGCTTAGTGGCCCTCTCTGCTACCAGAAATGCATTCGAGCATTGCACTGTGGCTGCTAAACACGGAAAAAGGCTTTCTGAATGTTGCTACCCACATTTTGTTGTCTTTTTCTTTCTTTTCTTTTCTTTCTTTTTTTTTTTTTTAGTCCCCCAGCATGGACTGTTTGGGTTGAGTTGGACTTCCACAGTGAGGCTGTCTGTCCTCTGATAACACGGAGCACGGTGGGCTGGGGAAATGCAGGTGTATTGGAGTTGAGGAGGGAGGTATCAAAGATCCTTGTTTGGCTTCCAGGTAATGGTTAACTTACCATGGAGGAAGAAACAACTGAGACCATGGACTTTAGTTTCTGGTTCTTTTTCTACAAACTTCCGTGGCCTTCGTTTAATTATCCTCCTGTCTTGGAGTACTGCAAACACTAGCAATAGGCTGGGCCCTTTTATTTCCAAGTCTTATGAATGAGGAGATTGAGCCAAGAAGGACAAGGTCTGAGCTTTTCATTGTGGCCTGGTTTTCTCCCTGTCTCTGAATGAGTCAGACAAGTCAGTTAGCTTCGTGGAACCTCGGTGAGATCTCCCACCAATAAATTACGGATTAGGGTTTTGAAAATAATAATGAATGAATGACTCAAGTTGATTTTTTTTGAACAGCTTTATTGAATGTCTCAGTTGGTTTGGGATTCTATCACAAAGTACCATAGACTGGTGGCTTATAAACAACAGACATTTATTTCTCACAGTTCTGGAGGCTAGAAGCCTGAGATGAGGGTGCCGGCAGGGTCAGAGTTCCGGGGAAGGCTCTCTTGCGGATGCCCACCCTCTCAAACCCACCCAGGGCAGAAAGGAGAGGGAAGCAAGGTCTCTCTTCTGTCTCCTGAGGGCACTCATCCCATTCATGAACATGCTGCCCCCATGGGCTCATCTAACCCTTATTACCTCCCAAAGCCCACATTCAGGGGGTAGGGGTTCAACTGGTGAATTTTGGGCAAACACCAACACTCAGTCCATAACACTGAGACATAATTTACATGCCATAAAATTCACCCATTTTAAGTGTATGATCTGAGTAGAATTTTTATTATAACTAAGAAGAAAATAATGACACTTTCCTGAGTCCTCCTTCATTAGATTCAATCACACAAAATTGCAGATGTTTAACTGTTTTTGACCTACAATGTGATTCAAACTTACCTCTGAAATGCCGTTTGTCAAAATTCTTTTGGAACGGGAGAATATTTTCCCAGAGAAATTTTCGGTTAGTGTGATGTTATTCCATATTTTAAATCTCTCTTCACAGTAAATTGCAGTAGAAGCTATTTTACCCAAATCTAGATTTGATATTTCTATTGTTTACAAATAACTCTTTTCATACTATAGTTCATTCTACACTTGGAAAATGGATTTTTTTTAATCCAATAAGCAAATCTAATCAACTTTTTCTGATAAAGATATTTTTTAATATTCAGAAAAAAAGAATTAAGAGACCTGAGGGAGAACTAAAATGGATATTTTGCTGTGTGTAGAAATTATGATTTTCATAAAGAAAATAAATATACATGCAATAAAAAGCAGAGATGTAAAAGAGAAATGACTAACCAGCACACAGTAAGTAGCAGACCCAGGCTGCTCATGCCCAATGAGCTCCTCAGGCTGAAAATGAAATGTGAATATTAACACTCTATTTTATCTCCTACTCTCACTTTCGTCATAACATAATTGAGAAATACATGTTTGAGGGATACAAATACCCATTTCATTTATATGTATCTGTGTATATTCTTTTCTTGGTTAGAAAGAAATGTCTTATCCCAGCCTTCAGGGTTGTTTTTTTTTTTTCTTTCTCTTTTTATTTCCTGAAGTATTTTAATATTTTAAAATCATCTTTACCGTGGGCGCCTGGGTGGCTCAGTCTTTAAGCGTCTGCCTTCGGCTCAGGCCATGATCCCAGGGTCCTGGGATCGAGCCCCTTATCGGGCTCCCTGCTCTGTGGGAAGCCTGCTTCTCCCTCTCCCACTCCTCCTGCTTGTGTTCCTGCTCTCGCTCTCTCTCTCGCTGTCAAATAAATAAATAAAATCTTAAAAAAAAAATCATTTTTACCTTTTAACCAAAATTATAAATGGACATGGTTTAAAATTTCAGGTATTTCAATAAGGCTTATTATGAAAAAAGAGCAGGCCTCGCTGACTCTCCATTTTCTCTTTCCAGACACAGACTTTATTAGGTTGTCCCATTTTACAGGTGAGAAAACAGAGGCGTGGAGAGGACCATTGATGCACCCAAGTTCATGAGGGTAGGAAGTGACAAAACCAGGGTAAGAACTCAAATTCGTTTGACCCCAGAGCTGGAACAAAATGTATGGGACTCTGTTGTTTCTGACAGGACTTTCATGAGCTGTCTTTCTCACACACACACAAGCCATCAGGCAGAAAGGAAAGGGAGAAATACGAGGTTAGTGAAATCGAGCCTCGCATGACTCCAAGCGGCTGGAGTCTGCTGTCGATTCCAGAAGCGCCAGGCGGAACCAGGTCCCTGGCTGTGGATGTTCCTGTCCTTCTCCGTTGGGGAGTGGGGGCTTTGCCCTCCTCCACCACCCCCTCCCATGCACATTCCTTTCTTAGGTCTTAGTATTGCCAAGCTTGGGCATCTGGTGCCTGAGGCTGCCGCTCAGGCAGGTGCACCACAAAGGTATTTGGAGAGTTGCTGGAATGACCTTTTTGCCTTCAGCATGGAGTGTATGGGGGGGGCGGGGGAAGCTTTAAAAATAGGTGTCTAGTAGAAAAAAGTCTTTACAAAAGCAGAAAGAAGGAACCCCCCCCTTGAGATCTTGGGGGACAGCTTGACACTGTGTGCCTGGCCTCAGTGGGGAAGCACCCTGGGAGCGCGGGGCTGCCAACCGCCCCTGCTTTTGTCTGTCATCTGGGTCCAACGCTTCCTTCCTTCCACCCATCTGACCTCTTCCCTTCCCCCCCACCCCCAGAGCTGCTCTGAATGAAGTGTTGCCTCGGCATTTCATACAGATCAGCTTTGGGGGGAGGATCACTCAGTAGAAGAGGAAGAGACCCGTAGAGGGAAGTCAGACTGTTGTCCTGGGAGATTTTGCAGATTTTTAGTCCTCACTTTTCACAAATACCAGGGATTAATTCATTTCCCCTTTTATTTCCCACGAATCAGGCCCCTTACCACCCGACGTTTACCAGTCTGAGTCAAAGAGATTTGCTCTGTGGCTTTTGTGAGTCTTCCCCAAGAACCCCTCCGAGCTTCATTTCCACTGAAATCTCGAAGGGTGTGTGTAATTATGGTAAAGTCTGGACAGGGACGAAGCTTTCCTTGGCACACTCACACCCAATATGGTATGTCCTGCTGTGCCTTCAGCTTTAATGGCTTTATACCATTCCTCTCTCCCTGCCGCCCTCTCCCTCCTGCCCTTCCTTCCTTCCTTCCTTCCTTCCTTCCTTCCTTCCTTCCTTCCTTCCTTCCTTC